>NC_043703.1:35038036-35039199 GCF_006229205.1 Suricata suricatta
TAAGCATTGGGGTTTGTAATAGGTGATCTTCCTAAAATGAATTAGGTAAATTGATGATTTTGTATCATTTTGGAATATTTATTTGTTTATTATTAGCATAAATGTTTAAGTAAATTTATTTATTTCAAGTAAGTAAATTTTATTAAAGAAAAATTATTTATTTCATAAATACTATGTATTGTAAATTTGCCTTGTAAGTATAAAAAAAGTTCATTTCTATTTTTTAAAAAAATTAGTGTTTATTTTGAGAAAGAAAGACAGAGCATGAGTGGGAGAGATGGAGAGAGAAAGGGAGACACAGAATCCAAAGCATGGTTCCAGGCTCTGAGCTGTCAGCACAGAGCCCAATGTGGGGCTTGACCCAGCTGACTACAAGCGAGATCGTGACCTGAGTTGAACTCAGACACTTAACAAATTGAGCCACCCAGGTGCCCCAAAAGCTCTTTTCTATTTAAATTCTACTTTGAATGATAACATATGATTTGTTTTATTTTTAATTTTTAAACAATAAATATAATGAGCATGAAAAACACGTAAGAACAAAGAGATATTGTTTGTTTAATAATTCTCTTAGGAGAGTGGCTTACAGAAATTCCTAAAGAGGGTGGCATCTTTAATTGTAAGCAGAAGGACAAAAGAATAGATAGATTAAAAGATACTGAAAAAAAGACCCGGGACTGCCATTATCGCCTAGCCATGATTGTATGTGAGCTATGGGTTAGGATCTATGATTACTCGCTAGCACAGAAAGAGAAACCTTTCTGTGCCCAAATCACTGTGTCTATGAGACAGACAAGTTAAAAAGACAAAACACAAATCCTGCTATTCCCAAGAGTCAAAGCTGTTCCTTGTACTTACACCAGAGGGCAATTAATCTCAAGATGCCCTCATTGAAGTGAGGTGTTGTGGGGGGAAAAGAAACTGTGTGATTGAAGGAGAAATAGTCTCATCATCTTTACAATGCATTTTATACAACTGGGTTTTTTTTGTTTTTTTATTGTTTGTTTATTTTTGAGAGGGAGAGAGGGAGAGATGTGGAGGAGGGGGGAGAGGAAGAAAGAGAGGGAGACCCAGAATCCCAAACAGGCTCAGGACTCCAAGCTGTCAGCCCAGAGCCCATCATGGGGGTCAAACTCATGAACCTTGAGATCATGACCTGAGTG
>NC_043703.1:35039299-35065470 GCF_006229205.1 Suricata suricatta
AAATTTATCACAGGAATATTATAATTTTTCTTATGAACAATGATACCAGTCAAAATTGGTTGTGTTTCAAATAATTAGTGATATACATTATAATACACATTCTTGTTTTATTTTGTTTAATTTTTTTATATTTGTAAAACTCATCTTTGAGTCCTTTACTGACGAAGAAGTATATTAGTATTTCCAAACATAGAATGTTTGGATAATTTTTAATATGTATTTATAATAGTCACTTTCAGTATGTTATAGAAATCTGCCATTACAACATCATATTTAATTTCCTACTAAACACTTCAGTTCACTAGATTGCAGTTACAGCTTTTATACAGTTGATCCTTGAGGGATGCCTGGCTGGCTCAGTGGGGAGATCATGTGACTCTTGATCTCAGGGTCATCAGTTCAAGTCCATGTGTGAAGTAGAGTTTACTTAAGATTGGAAAAAAAATTTTTTTTAATGCAATGGATACTTGAAGAACACAGATTTAAACTGCTTGGGTCTACGTACCTGTAATTTTTCTTCAGTAAATACAGTTCAGTATGATAAATGTGTTTTCCTTATGACTTTCTGAATAAACATTTTATATCTAGCTTACTCTATGAATACAGTATATGATACATGTATTATACAAAATATGTGTCAATTGACAATGTTCGATAAGGCTTCCAGTCAACAGTAGGCTATTACTAGTGAGTTTGGGGGGAGTCAAAAGTTGTATATGAATTTTCAACTGTGCAGGGAGTCAGTAATTCTAGCTGCCACATTGTTCAAGGGTCAACTGTATTAATTGAGAAAGCAAAATAAAAACAAATTATTTCATATTGTTTTAGAAACAGTCTGTATTTTAATATGAAACCCTAAAGTTATTGGAAAATAGTTCAGGCTATCACTTTGTCACTTTCAGAAGCTAATTTCAATTTAGGATATTAATCTAAATTGTTCTTGCCAAATAAGTTTCCCAAAGGCACAATTTTCCCATCTGGACAAATTAAATCAAACCTCTGCATGACTATTTGTGGAAATCTTCTCAGAGAAACACCTTAATGTCAACCGGCAGGGGGTGGGGGGTTGGGGGAAATTACCTTGGAGGAAATGAAACAGTCACTTTCTTTCAACAGTTCAAAAAACTAATTTACTACCATGCCACATACCATGATATGCAATCTCCATGCAGCAAAGCCTGCTCTCACATATCACACATGCATTTGATAAAGGACAGCATTACACATCCATCCGGTGGTTCATTGCTTGAAAGGAAAGAAACTTGCTGAGTCATTTATGCGTTTTGATAGCAGTGTGTTGTGGCAGAAGTCATCGTCCTAGCCCTTCAGGGTGTTGATGGTTGAAGACTCTCTGCTGAGCTCTCTACTTGTGATTTACCTTACCTGAAGCGAGCCGCCTTGCTCACACTTAGGCTTGCTTCCGAGAGCAGCCAGAATCCAATTATTGTTCAGTGTGGAGTGTAAATGTCCAGACTCCCCTAACTTAGAGAAACTCTGTATGAGCATCCAGTGTTCCCAGGGACACTAAGACTTTTATTATGACTTCAACTTCTCCACTCTTCCAAATTCTGTTTTTAGGTATTTTTACAGGCATTCTTCCTGAAAAGTCTCCCTGCTAACTGCCTTCATGAATTTCCTTCTTACAGTCTACTTCCCAGGAAACTTGACCTCCAAAAGTTAGTGCCAGGACAGGTCCAAGAAAGCAGACTCTAAATAAACTAGAATTCTGGAACTAGATCATTGTCATTCAGTTGGCAATGAGGATACCATTACTGGTTGAAGGCGTCATGTTCATTGTCCCCAGAGGCCTAATGTCATAGTTCATAATTATGTTCATGGTTCGGTATGTAGGCATAATACAGTTCAAATTGTCACTGAACTGAGCTCACATAATGATAGAAGAAAATGTACTGGCTGAGGCAGTATGTCATGCAGTTGGATGAATTAGGGGCAGAAATCTTGGTGAAATGGAAAATGGAATCAGATAGTTGTTGTAATAAATGCTGTAAAAAATGTTGTAATAAATGCTTTGAAGAAGACAACTGAAGTGAGAAAGGCGGAGGGCTACTGTACTCAGCAGAAAGAGCTGAAGAGTAGACCTGGAGCTCAATCATAGGAAAATCAGGCTTACACAGAAACTTCCATTCTTAGCACTGGCATCTGCCTCACTAAGGTCAGGGGCCTGACTGAAGTGTGGGAGGGCAAGGCCTGGATTCAGATCATCTCAGTTGATTCAGTCAAAAATCTTGAATTTCGGGAGTTTACTGAGAATTCAATTTCTCTGCAAATATGACATACATTTTGCTGCTAAAGACCAACATGCCCTCTTTCAGGAAAATAAGGCGAAGGCCTCTTATTTGCAAGATAAGAAATGCTTCCTATTCTCAGAAACTATTCTCAGTAGTTAAACCAATAAATAAGGTTAAGTTGAACATAACCTAGCCAGTGTAGTCCTAGAGCCAACATGCCTTCATAGGCACCAGAAGAAATACATGTGAAACTGGACTGTGAGGTTGCTGAATCAAGAGATGTGTGGAAGCAAAGTTGGCTAAGGAAGAGTTTATCAAAATGCAGCTTAACACCACAGCAAAGACACTTAGAGATGATGCTAATGTGCCGTTAGGCTGGCTCTTAGAAGCACGAACAAATAGTTGGATTCATTACACAAAGTAAAATTACCAAGTGGTAAGTGGTAGAAGAATGAATCAAAAGGCTCAGAGAATCAGATATGATAGAGTGGATGTAAGGTTGTACTACATAAGATTGGGAAATTCACCATTTGACTGTGTTCTGTAAAGAGGCATAGGGAATGCTGGATTCATAAAATCAATAAGAGCTTCTTTGTTAAGAGAGGCGGCCATCACTAAGAGGGTTCTTCTCCGCGGCGCAGGGCTAATGGTGGGAGATGCAGGAACTGAGCTCCCTTGATAGGAGTGAGGTTGACAGGAATTGTAAATCACAGAAGCTCCTTCAAACTAGCTCTCCGTCATTTACACTAGAATCCATCTTTTTTTGAGCACTGTCTTATTTTCTGGTGCAGATTTTCCAGGACCATTTTATACTTTGCTTGCCCTAACCCAGGAATCAGTGATTTCTCTTAGAAGCCCTATTTCTTTCTAGTGGAGTAAAATACCTAAAATTAGAAAATACCTAAGATTTCCTAACTTTATCTGTTTATTCATGCCAGATCACCATTTTTTCCTAGCTGCAACAGTATGTCTTTATTTAATAAGTATTGGAATTCTTAGCATTTTACTGTTATACCTGCTCATTGCCAAATAAACCTTCTCTTGCTCTATTTTCATAGTCATTTTTTCTTATATAATTATTCATTCCTAATTGTGTCATTCCTAGATTTCTTGCTTATTACCATTTCTCACACGTATCAGAAAACTTCTGACGATGTCTTTACTATAACCTAGAGTTTGTGAAGTTCACCTGATACTAAGAAAAATGTTTACTTTTTTATTGGACCATTAATTAAAACATTAGGCTGGGATCATCCTTGCTGGATTTTTAGTTTTTTCTTATCTTTAGTTTGATCCTGATTATAGTAAACAGCAAGTACAATAACTTGTGTGAGGAGAGAGTGGAAAATTATGGTATTGACTTTGTTCTAATCACAAATATTTTTTTAAGGAATGAAAGATTTACTTAATGCAACCACCACCAAAAGTAGTGTATTCAAATAAAGTGATTTATTTACATTAGTGTGGCTTTGTCATAATGTAATTACTCAAAGTGTAATCCATGCATAAATCAAATTAATTAATACCATAAAACAATAGCCACAACAATTCCAATTTTTCCAGTAATCTTAATCAATAATATGAAAATGAGAAAACAAATGAAAATACAAAACCAGACTCTGTCAAAAGTAAGTAAGCACAAGTAATCCAGAAAAATCAATTACCATATAAACTTGATTTATTCAGTAGGTGACACTTCATTATTATATTTGTTTAACTATATAAAATTAATAGTAATTGTAAGCAGAGTAATTGAAAATACAAAGGAAAATATATAAATGAAATATTATGTTATTGTCCAAGTTCTAAACTGTCTTTTTTTAGAAAAAGAGAGAGAAGATGAAAACTCACCTATGACTTTAAATTCTGAACTTTTACTGAAACTATGTTTCAAGAGTATTATATAATTTTGTATGTTTCTTTAGAGCTTCAAATAATCTGCAATATAAAAAAATATTAACTGCTTACCAACGTGGTCCATTTTATATAAAAGTCTCTAATAATTCGCTAAATTAAGAATCTCTTTGAAATCTAAGTAGACCTGTCCAGCTTTTGATCATACTTCTATCTGCTAGGTGTGCAAGGGTGAACCATAACTGAATTACTGTGGTTTCAAATTTAGTCTATAATATTTTCATTATTCTTGAAAATTTGTATTAAGTTTATTTTAATTCCCATTTAGTTATATAGTGCTATATTAGTTCCAAGTGTATAAAATAGTGACTCAAAAATTCTATACCTTACTCATTGCTCATCTTGATAAATGTACTCTTAACTCCCATCACCTATTTCATCTATCTCTTCACCTACCAATATGTTCATTCCTGAATCATAAAAATGTCATCAATACAAGCTATTATTAACAGATAATTACTAATTATTTTCTTCCTTATAAATGGAGACTTTCTTTGTTTCTTATTCTGATCTAGTCTGAAGCATTAAAAGCATAAGTGGTGTTTTATGCTACTAAAATTGCTTAATATTTGTAAGGAAACTTTCTTAGTGTGTCTCTTATTTTACCTCTATTACTTGAGAAGCTATTGTGATTTTTATATATGGAAAATATCCCAGAATGGAAAGGCACTAACTTTGATAGTTGTGTTATTTAAGATAAAAGCACTGGAACTGTATTGCTGGTGTTAAGAGAGGAATATAGTTCCTGTATTTGAAACTCTGTTTTACATCTGTTAGTGTTCAAGATGGATTGGATTTGTCAACAACTATGCTAGAGGAATTCAAGGACCTGCATCTGACCTAGGATACATTTAAGTTCTCTCTGAGAACAAGTAGTAAACAATCAAATATTTGATTCAATGCCTATGTGCAAAGACGAGGAATAAAATGAGATTTAAAATCTGGTCTTGAGTACCAGTGAATTTGCAGGTTACATGGAAAGATCAGATATATGTTTATTTATAAATTTATATGAATAAAATTCCAATTTCAAGCAAGTTAAGGTTTCATCCGGTGAAAGCTACAAATTAAGTGTTACAGATTTTTGAATGCTTCCAGCTAGGCTGTTCAGGAGAAATTTCCTGGAGGGGTAGAAACCCGAGTTTCTCACAGACGAATTCCCCCAGGCCTGACTTAGTTTTTATCCAGATATTTGCTATTAGAATTGAATCCCAGGAATCAGGTCTAGGTCAGGATATGTATTTACTCAAAATGGTAAATAATGCACATTGTCATATAGCTTAGGCATTTTTGTAGGAAGCGCTTATGGTATAAGATACAAACCTTTTCGGGTACACCAGGGTGTTCATGGGATTAGAAATAATGACAGACACAATGGGACCAGAAAGTCTGGTAACACAAGAAGGGAGGGCCATGTGCAAAAATGGTGGCAAAGAGTACTTCACGATAACAAAAATAAATGGTGCTGGAAAAATGTGGATGGTGTTTGTTCCTCAGGCGCCATGCAGTGTTTCAGTAGCCAGTGTTGGGAGCTATTTAAACTCACCGGTAGAGTGAAAATTCCTGGTGAGGGTATGGCAAGTTTGCACGGTCTCTTGCCCCCAGACAGCTCCCAAAATCCACCCTCTTGAAACTTTCATTTCTGCTTGGGCATCAAACCTCAGAGTACTTTGCTGATTAGTGTCAGGAGGGGCCTGTCCCCTTGCCCTGTCCCTGAGGTATGATTGCACCTGGTCAGGGAAAAGATGAGTAAACTAGATACACCTTAATGCAACATATAATTCTCCCCTAAGGGGTTAACTGAAAACTGACTACCTTCTGGGCCTGAATGCCTTTGTAAAAGTCACTACTGCAATAAAGTGTATCAATCATCTTTGGGATTGTGAGAGCAGGCATTATGACTCCTGAGAATCCTGTTTTTCTGGGAACTTTCTCTTAGAGTTATAAACAGCCTAATGACCCTTACTCATAAAAAACTGACCTTTACTAAACAATGATGTTTGCCTCTTGGTTAAAGGTCACTTCCTTAAGGCTAGACCTGAGGTTTTGTAAAAAATACCTATGACACCATGAGTGCCTGTAGCTAAGTTTTTTATGACAATCGTTACTACTAGAATTGTAACTTCTGCAGAACCCATGTCCTGGAAAATTGTAAAAATTACCTATGAGAAATCATTTACTGCTCTTTCTGGTCCTTGTACATTTCACCATAAATAAAGCTTGAGAATCAGAGCAGAGATGCCTGCCAGAAGGGCAGAGATGCCTGCCTGGTGATCAGAAAGAAACTCAAGGCTCTCTCACTCTCTCTTGCCAACACTATTCATCTTTCAGGGGAACCCTGGACCTGCTGGAGCTGGACTCTAACAAGCCAGGGTGGGATTTTTTTAAAAAGTAACCATTCTATTTTAATGGATCCCAAGTTTTGCCTAAAACTTTGTCAAGCCTCCGAGAGAATCAAATGTAGCCCATTTATATGGCTGAATAGGTTGAGATGTGTCTTAAATGTTTTTTGAGTATTAGTATGAACATTGAATAGTGAAGTAGGAAATTTGAATTTTATTCCCTTGGTAACAGGGTCTTCAGTACCCTATGTTACCCAGCTTCCCTCAGTGGCAAAACTGTAGTGTAACATCACAAGTAGGATTTCGAAAGAGAAAAATAAGTGGGAGAAAGCATTTCCTTCACTGCAAGGATTCCTCATGTCCATTCTGAGCCATACTAACTTCCTTCCCCAAACTTCCTTAACTCCAGACAATTACTAATCTTTTCTCCATATCCACAACGTTGTCATTTAATAATGTTATATAAATGGAATTACACAGTATATAAACACTTAAGATTGGCATTTTTTTAACTCAACATAATTCTCTGGAAATTCTTCCAAATTCCATTTGGAATTTGTAGTTCATTCCATTTCATTATTTAGTAGTAATGGATTATATGGCTGTACCACAGCTTGCCGAAACATTCCTGCATGGAAGGACATCCAGGTTGTTACTTCTAGTTCTTGACTGTTATGAATAAAACTGCTGTACATATTCATGTACAGGTTTTATGTAAACTAAGCCTTAATTTTTTGGACTAAAAGTCCAAGAGTACAATCACTGGATCGTACTGTAGTTGAATGTTAAGTTGGATAAGAGACTATGAGACTGGGGCACATGGGTGACTCAATTGGTTAAGTGTCTGATTCTTGATTTCAGTTCAGGTCACGATCCCAGGGTCATGGGACCAAACCTGTCTCGGGCTCTGTGCTGGCAGCCAGAGCCTTCTTGGGATTCTCTCCCTCCCTCTCTCTCTGCCTTTCCCCCACTTGCTCTCTCTTTCAAAATAAATAAATAAAAGAAAAAAGAAACTGCCAGTTTTTTCCAGAATGACTGTACCAGTTTATATTTCCACCAGCAGTGAATGGATGATCCACTTGCTCTAAGTTCTTACAGTCCTTGATAGAATCACCTTTTATTATTGATAGTCACATAGGGAGTATGGCAGTATTCATTGTGGCTTTAATTTCCATTTCCCTAATGACAAATGATGTTGAGGATCTTCTCATTACTTATTTGTGTATCTGAAAATTTTCAGTGAAATATCTCTTCACATATTTTGTCTATTTTCTAATTGGATCTTTTTTCTTTTTTTTACTGGTGAATGTTTTGATGGTTATTTGTATATTCTGGACACTAGCCTTTTGTTCAATATGTAATTTGCAAATATTTCCTCCTAGACCCTAGCTCTTAACAGAAATTTTCACAGAGCTGTGTTAATTTTGATGAGGTCAAATATATCAAGCTTTTCTTTCATTTAATGAATTATACTTTAGTGTCAAGTCTAGGAACTTATTGCCTAAGCCTAAATTCCAAAGATGTTCTCTTGTGCTTTTCCTAAAGATTTTATTAAATTTACATTTTATAGTGTTACTGTTTATATCTAATACACACAATCTATTTTGAGTTAATTTTTGCATAAGGTGTAAGACTTAATTTTTTTTCTTATTCTCCAGCATTTTCCAATTTCTCTGGCAACATTTGTTGAAAAAGCATATTTTTCTCCATTGAATTGATTTTGCTTTTTGTAAAAAGAAAATCAGTTGGGACTATTTGTCTATTTATTGTTTCTCAATTGTGTTGCATTGATCTATGTGTCTACTCTTCTGCCAATAAGAGTCAATTTAATAAACTGATTTCTATAACTTTATTCTATTTCAAAATCATCTTACCATGTTCTAGATTCTTTGCATTTTTTATACATTTTAGAAAAATGTAAAAAAATGTTTAAAAAAATTCTTGTTGGAATTTTGATGGGACTTGCATTAAATTTATACTTGAAATTTGGGGCACCGGGGTGGCTCAGTCAGTTAAGCATCCAACTTTGGCTCAGGTCATGGTCTCACGGTCCCTGAGTTCGAGCCCTGCATCAGGTTCTGCTGACAGCTCAGAGCCTGGAGCCTACTTCAGATCTGTGTCTCCCTCTCTCTGCCCCTCCCCACCTCTCTCAAAATAAATAAACATTAAAAAAATTAAATTTCTAGGTCAATTTGGAGAAATTGACATCCTTGTTATACTGACTCTTCCAATCCAGAAACACTGAATTTCTTTTGTCAGTATTGTTCTGTTTTTAGTATACAAGTCCTGTATGTTTTGTTAGATTTGCACCTAAATATTTCATTTATTGAATGATTGAAAATTATATTGTATTTTTGATTTCAATAACTATGTGTTCACTGATAGTGTATATAAATAGATTTGATTTTTAATTATATATAAATATCATAAATTTTGCTATGTTAACCATTTTTAGGTATACAACTCAGTGGCATTAGATTCACAATGTTCTACCACCATCGTCACTAGCTACTTGCAAGATATTTCCACCATCACAAACAGAAAATCTATAACTATTAAGAAATAATTTCCAACTCTCTTCAACATCTGGTAATCTCTAAATACTTTCTGTCTCTATAAATTTGCCTAGTCCATATGCTTCATATAAATGGGATCAAACAATATGCAGAGGCTCTTTATTATGTTGAAGAAGTTCCCTTCTGTTCTGATTTTCTTAAGAGTTGTTTCTTTTTTTATCATGATTGAAAGTTGAAACCTGAAAACAAATGTTTTACTGCATGAACTGATATGATCCTACAGTTTTTATTCATTAGTTTATTAATATGGTGATTATTTGATTTCCAAGCATTGAACCAGCCTTTAATCACTGACGTACCCCCTGTTTGATCATGATTTATAATTCTTTGAATATAATGCTGAAGTCTATTGCTAATATCATATGAAGGTTTTTTATATCTATGTTTACAAGGGTATTAGCCTGTAGTTTTATTTTTGTGTACTACCTTTGTCTGGTTTAGGGATCCGGGTAATACCAGCTTCATAAAATGCATTTTGAAGTGTTCCTTTGTCTTCTTTCTCCAGAGAGACCTTGTATAATTGGTGTTAATTCTTCTCTAAAATCATCTAGTTTTAGAGGATTTGGGAGAGAGAGTGGGACTAAATAACAGATTTGATTTCCTTTATAATTATAAACTACTCAAGTATCTGTACCCCATTGGGTGAGTTGTGGATGTTTTTGGTTTCCAAGAAATTGGTCCATTTCATCTCAGTTGTCCAATTTAATTGTGTAGATGTGTTTATAGTATTCCCATATTATTTTTTTCATGTTTGCAGTGACTACAGTGATATCTCCTACTTAATTCTTGCATTTCTTTTTTTTTAATGGTTTATTTATTTTTGAGAGAGAAAATGCAAGCAGGGGAGGGGCAGAGAGAGAGGAGAGGGTGGCACAGAATCCAATCAATGTTCCAGGCTCTGAGCTGTCAGCAAGAAGCCTGATGTGGGGCTGGAATCCATGGACCACGAGATCATGACGGGAGCCAAAGTTAGACACTTAACCAATGGATCCAAGACGAGTTGTTATTGTCTAAAAGCTTTGTGTCTTTCCAGGCAGCTCCTTTCCTGGTCCTTTGGCTAGAGAGAGGAGGCTTTGTGAATGTGTTGTTGTTATTGTTGTTGTTTGGTTTGTGCTATTAGTGTTTCCGGTTTACAGCCCCACTGGCTTCTTCAGTTCCGATCTGGGATATGTAAGTCAAAAACACCACCACCACCACCACCACCACCACCAACAACAACAACATAAAAAGCCCAGGGAATTCACCATGTTATTCCTCAATTCCCAAGATCCATAGCTGTCTTCCTTCTCTCCACGATTTGTTTTATATACAATATTCAGGGGTGTTAGCTGTACATAGGGATAAGAATAGACTACAGTGTATCTACTCTGTCTTCTTACACGTATAAGTCCTATTCGTTTTTGAGTATTTAGTCCTATAAGTTTCCTAGTATTTTAGTGGAACTTACTTGGGCCTATACTCCTAGGTAGTAGGTAATACAGTAGAGCTCTGTTAAAAAGAGAAAAAAAGAGAAAAAAGCCGTACTCATGGTTCTGATCTTTAGTCTAGGCATAACCTTTGACAAATTATTACCTTCTATGACATTCAGTTTCTTATTCATAAAATGGGAATAAGGCCAGTCTCCTCAGAGGACCTTTATGAAGATTGATACTGCATCTAAAAGGCCTTGCATATGGTGTAATCTCCCCGTATGATTTTTAAAAAGTAAATTTAACCAATTTTATAGGTAGCAGATGTTCACTGTAAAAAAGGTGGAAAAGTTACAAAAGCAGAAAAAATAATAGACAATTGACCTTTTCCCCAACACGCAAAATAGTCCACAGCTAACATTTTTGTGTGCTTCCTTCTAGCACTCTCCAAATGCTTAGCGTTCTCTCAGACTATGATAATGCATTTCTAAAATAAAATATTTTAGCTTTTAGATAATTCATATGGCTTTATCTGTTAGTCCTACATTAAGACGTTCACTATTTCTATCCTTGTATTGACAAAGATTCTTAGTAAACATTGTGTTTAGAAACACAAGGTATTTATAAGTACTAAATGTAAAGGGTTTTTATGGTTTGTATCAGAAAGAAATGTTTGTGTGCCGTAGTAATAATTATAATTTGCATTTCTTAAGTGTATATGGATGTCGGATACAAGGCCAAACTTATGTCTTCATAATAACCCCGAGAGGCGGTTAATGTTGTTATCACTGTATAAGAGCTGAGGAAGTAGAGGACCAAAGAGCCCACAACTTTGTTCGTAATTACATGCCTAAAAAATGGTTGGGCTTGTGTCAAAAAGATCTAAGTTCTGTTTACAACGCTTTTCACACAACCGTGGCAAGGACTAGGAAAGTGAAGGTCAGGAGAAACAAGGTCTGATGTGAAAGTCTCCAGTGAGGCTTCCAGGCATCTTTGATTCAGAAACAGGCAATTCACAGAAGCTCCCAGGAAGCCACTTGAGACTTCAAGTCTGCCGGTCATCTCTCTGTCTGTTCACAACTGCTTCCAAAAAGCAGTGGCTTCTCCTTCCCTCCAGGATTCAGTGACTCAAGTCATTTTTCTTATTTGTCTATATTGCCAATAGCCAAGCAGATGATAAAACTCAGTTAGGCTGCCACTATAATATTGTAATGATTTCATTTCTCTGTCAGATAGGATCAGGTTCAAACCTCAGACTCTTGTCAATTCACAGACACAAAACCTCTTGAATGGAGGGGAGGCTGAATTTCCTTTTGAGGCAGGACTCTGAGACACCGTCATGAACATGTGCTAAATCTTCCTCTTAACCTTCCCCAAAGTTACGTGGCACTATTTATCAAAACTGCTGTACTCTGTGGAGTGGGAAATGTCTCAGCTCTTCAGAGATTAATAGGCTCTGGCTCTGGATTCAAAATCTTTCCCAGGGACAACTTATTCCGTTGAGGTCTATCAGTCAGATAAGAATGGTATATGGTATACTGACCTACCTCCAGGAATCTCCTTGACTCCTGCATGCATAGTTGGCATGGACATATTTTTCCTTCACTGGCATATTGATCCATAAAATGAGGTAATTATTACAATAATTGTGCTATCAATATTTCAAAGGGAAATGGCATTTATTAGGATAAATAAAGCCAAATATAAATAATAATTTCACAGCTATATGTTGAGCAGCTAATGCAGGGCAGGCCCTCTACATGTAACTGTGAAATCTTTATGCCACAATAGTTAATGAATTCCAAAAACTTCAACATGGTGAGTTATCCTTCTTGACTCAATAATTACAATTTCCTAAATAGTTCCTTTTTCATATCCCTGTGATAGTCCTTCGGGGAAAATTTTCCTAAAATTAAATGGCAGTATACACTTTCAATCAGGTAGCTCCTCTAGCCTTCCTCCTTGGATTTTGTTCATCTCTCTGCTATTCCCTGAAGTCCTATGTGTATCTTGTTGTATCGTTATTATGTTCATGGTAAGCGTCCCATGAAGTAAGAAGTGTTGTCCTTAATAATATGGCTGTCTTTCTCCTGCCATCCTGACCATCAACTTCAATGGTCTCTAAGTTCCCACCGTTCAATGCTGCATCTCTGCTACTCCAGGATGGTCATCCAGTGACAATGTCTTTAAAGGAGGTGGAAATAAATAAGTCTCAGGTGAAGGAAACCTAAGAGAATTTTAGTTAGCAAACAGGCTGTATAAGAATTGGTAAGGAATGTTCCTCACACAGAATAGAAATTATATCAGATAAAAACTTGAAATATCAGGAATGATGGAAGATCAGCAGAATGATAAATATCTGTGAAAATATATTAGACTTTTCTCCTCTTGATTTTTTTTTTATAAATATGTGTTACGGTTGAAAGCAACTCTTTTAACATGAATGGGTATTTCAGTAGATGTAGATATAGGAAATGCTGTAGGATCAGTGGGGTGTCTGAAGGACTCTATATTGTGGTAAAGGTCCTACTTCCAAACTGAAGTGGTAAATACCGATTCTAAACAGAGACACAGAAGTTAAGTATGCACTTTTTAATTACTGTAACAATCAATGAGATACATAAAAGAAATATTCCCAAAATCATGATAGACGAGTTAACATAAATTCTAAAATGGTTTAAATCACTGAAAAGATGACATTAATATAGAAATAGGGAACACAAAACAAAGGAAAAACATAGAAAACAAGACCTACATACAAGGTGTCAATAACTATATTATGTATTAATAGTACAAACATTCAACATTTTGTTGAATTTCTTAACATGACCCAATTATATATTCTCTCCAAGAAAGTCATGTCAAATACTGCTTATTATAGATTAAGATAAAAGGATGGAAATAGTTATATCAAGCAGGTTTAAATTAGAGGAAATCATTAAGTGTCTATATTAATAGCAGAAAAAGTGAATTCCAGAGTGAAAAATGAAATACCCAGGTATGAAGAACATTACATAATGATAAATTAGTCAGTTTATGATGATCCTAACTGTGAGAATGTCTAGTAATCAAGCTTTAAAACATGTAAAGCAAATGCTGACAGAAATGAAAGGAAAAAACTATACAAATCCCCAATTATAGCTGAGACTGCAGTATTCTCTCAGTAGTTAATAGAACTGATATATCATCAAGAAAAGATGGCACATCCGGTGGATCAGTTGGTTAAACAGCACTTTAGCTCAGGTCATGATCCCATGGTCCCTGAGTTCAAGCCTCGCGTTGGACTCTGTGCTGACAGCTCAGAGCCTGGAGCCTGCTTCAGATTCTCTGTCTTTCTCTCTCTCTGCCACTCCCTGTTCACACTCTGTCTCTCTCTCAAAAATAATAAGCATTAAAAAAAAAATAGAAAAGGAAGAAGTAAACAAATCAGCAATTAGCAGGGTTTAATCGGTATAGAACATAAACCCAACAATAGCAGAATAAACAGTCATCACAATTACATGTAGACTATTCACCAGATTGCCTATATCATCAGTCATAAAACAACACTTAACATATTATAACAACTGAAAAAATTAAAAATATGTTTGCTAAACATAATAAAATTAAACTGAAAATAAGAAGGAAATATACCCAAACAATTGGATATTAAGTGACACTTTACTAAATAATCTATGGGTAAAAGAGAAAATTCCAAAGGAAATTAGAAAATATCATTTACTAACTTAAAATAAAAACACTAAATATCAACATTTGTAAGACACAGATAAAACAGTGCTTTGAAGAAATTTATAGGAAGGCATGAATTATATTAGAAAAGACAAAGGTCTGAAATCAATAGCTTAAATTTTCAACTTAAAACCTGAGAAAGAAGAGCAAAATGAATCCAAATCAAGCTTAAGGAAACAGATAAGATAAGAGAGGAGTTGAACTTAAAATCAGTAGAGAAAATCCATGAAACCAAAAGCTGATTCTTTAAAAAGATCCGTAAAATTGATAACCCACTTCTAAGAATTGCAGAAGACACTAATTACCAATACCAAGAATGAGAGGGGTGTCTACAGACCCCACACACATGAAAAGAATAATAAAGGAATAATGTGAAAAAACTCTGCACGCATGAATTCAACAAATTAGATGAAATAGAACAATAATTTTAAAAGTACAAACTATCAAGACTAACTCGGGTTGATATGGTTAAACTACTAACCTTGTAAGTATTAAAGGTATTGAATTTATACTTAAAGATCTTCTGAAAAAAATGTATCCCCAGGCATAATACGTTTTACCGGAAAATTTTACCAAATATTTAAGGGAGAAATAAATTCTGCTCAATTTTATCCAGGAACTGGGGGATACAGGAACATTGAAAAACATATTTTATGAGGCCACTGCTACTCTGAAATGAAAACCAAAAATATTATCCAAAACATATAGACCATTTTTCTTGAATAGCAGAAATACCAACATCCTCCACAAAAATTAGCAAATGAAATCCAGGAACATATAAAAGGAATGAACAAACACTGGTTCAGTTTTTAAAAGTCAATCGATGTAGTTCAACAATTTAAAGAAAGAAAACACAAAGTCATATCAATAGATACAGGAAAACATTTGACAAGACTTAGTATCAATCCATGATGACGGCTCTTAGCATCCAGGTTTACAATGAAACCTCTTCAACCCAATATGAAGCATTTACAACAAATACCATACATAACTGTGAAGGACTGAGTGCTTTGCCTCTAGGATTTGGGGCAAGATAAGGCTATTCCGTTTTTCCACTCCTGTTTATCGTAGTTTTGTTACTCCCAGTCAGGCCAATGAAAATGAAAAATGAATAAAAGTATAGAAATTAAAAACATGTAAGTAAAACTGTTCCTATTCACAAATGGCATGATTTTCTGCGTAGACAATCACAAGATATACAAAACCCCTCCTAAAATTAGTGAGTTTAAGTAAGTTAAGGCTACAAAATGCCACGTGAACACACAACAATTATGTCTCTATATTCATGCAGTGAACAATTAGAAATCATAATTTCAAAAATCAGAATATGTATCTACACGCAGCATATACATAAATTACTCCAAAAAGATAAAACCAAGTATTTTAGACATCACAGAAGGCCTATATGAAGAAGAAAAATGCCATGGAAAACTCAACATAGAAAAAGGTCACTTCTTCCCAAACTAGTCTTTAGAGTTAATGGAATGCCTATGCAAATATCAGAATTTTTTATAGAATCTAAAATTTATATGGAAAACAAAAGAACTAGACTAGTGATGGTAATTTTGAAATAGAAAAATTTTTAAAAAAACACATTACCTAATTTTAAGAATATTTAAGGATAGGGGCACCTGGGTGGCTCAGCAGATCAAGTATCCAACTTTGGCTCATGTCATGATCTCAGGGTTTGGGAGTTCGAGCCCTGTGTCGGACTCTGTGCTGACACCACAGAGCCTAGAGCCTGCTTTAGATTCTCTGACTCCACCTAACTCTGCCCCTCCCCTGCCTACACTCTCTCTCCTTCTCTCAAAAATAAATAATCGTTAAAATTTTTTTAGAAAAAATATTTAAGAATAAAGCTATAATTATAAATAATAAATTAGTGTGGCAAATGGATAGACATATATATAAATGAAACAGTACATTTCAGAAATAGACCAACATAATTATGGTCCTTCAGACTTTGACAGAAGGGCAAGTTTGGGAAAATCTCAGATAATTGAAATTTATTTGTAACCTCACAGCAGAATTATCTTAAGTGGGCCTTACCACATATTACCACCAGATGGCAGTAAAAGATTAACTAACATTAAGCATCGTTTCTACCTTCCAGTGTGCTTAGCAGTGTTTTAAGCTTCAACTCCTTTCAGAGCCTTTTTCATGTGAAATATTTTAAATAGTTTCCAAATTCAGTGCAAATATCAATTCCTTCTAAATGTAGGACTTAAGGTTATTACAATTATAAAACTAAATAATAGAAGAAGTCATTCTGAACCATAAAAAAAATATTAAAGCATGGACAAGCACTTAGTAAAGAGGTTAAAAGTAAGGCAATCATTTGGGAAGTTCTCTCTTATCAAAGATGTTCTGGAGTATATATTATGTATTTATAAATACTATATGTGTTCTGTATGCTGCGTAGAATATAATTGTTCATAAAAAGAATAAAAGAATCTATTATGTGGAATGACTTAAACGTGCAACACAGAAGTTTGAAATTATTTTAAAGTTCTGTCGGTGATTCTCCATGTAGCATCACATAAATAATTGAATGTTATTTTCCAGAGCCCACAATAGCTTTGCAGGTTTTTGTTGGGTACAATACACATGCGTGGCCTCTGTGTGTGCCCAGGGAAGACGCCCAAGGCTAAACGTCCATGGCATATAATGCATAAGTAATTCACTCCATATTAAATTTTAATTGCCTTCACAGATAAGTGCATTAAAAATTTTAGATGTTTAAAATTCTCATACAATGTAAAATCTGAAGTTCTTGACAGGGATTTTTCTTATTTGCCAATAAAATTTCATTAATGTTTACTGATACTACTTTCAAGAATCTCCAGAAAAGTTATGGCAAGAACTCTTTATTTTTTTATTTTGTATGTTTTTCTAGGAGACCAGTCTAATGCAAGTTTTTTTGAAGTTCATTGTTCCTTTATTATATCTTTTCACAAAGTAGCATATTTCTCCTTTCCAAGTTTTTTACATGCATTTTATCTAATCTCCATGGATAAGCAACCCTCACAAATGTCAGTTTATTCAGTGATAACCTAACAAAGAGGTTGTGGCAAAAACTGGTAAAAATAGAGTATATTGCAGAGTTTACACCCAATGATACAACAGATTAAAATAACTTGCATATTCATACTTTTCTGATAAATTTTTATCTGATTTCAATAAGAATGTATCTAACTTTATTTTAGTTTGAATTGGCAAGTGGAAAATAACAACCTTGATCACTGAGATACTGACAGAAGAGAGGGACATCACTCTACATTTCTGATAAAACCTTTGAGAAAACAATTGGTCTTAAAATAAAATATTTCTTTTCAAATGTTTATGTTTAATTAGCTAGTCATTGATGGCTGCCTTATATTTCAGCCCTGCAGCGATGTCCCATTCACATTTCAAAAGTTGAATCAAGGTCCCCTGATGCAAACCACTGGCCCTTGGGCTTATTTTAGTCCATGTATGTATATATACACATACATACTGAAGGTAAAAATAATATAATTCTCATTTATCCCTTTTAATGTAAAAAAGAGTGTCTCCCAAAAATGCCGAGTCTGATTTCTGCAGGAGAGCAGTCAGCTTACAGATGAGTGGTGTTTGCTGTATTTGGACTAATTCTGAATGCCGGCTCCTCAACCTGCCTATACTTTTTAGAAATCTGAGAACGGTCCTAAATGTCACTTACCATTTATTCCCACATTCGAGCTGCTGTTTTTTCTTAGAGTAATGAATTGTTTCTCTGTCCTTGCATCTCTCTCAAAAATGGGAAAATAAAAGAGCAAGACATCACAAGTAGCAAGAAAGATGAAATAACATAAAATTTACATAAGTGAACTATTTCTATGCATTTACTATACGGTTATCTTCTAGGCCCCTGTAGGAACAGAATCTTATTCCTATTTAAAATCTTCTGAACATGATATCATGCTTTAAACTTTATGTATTTCAGGAACTGCAATGTGCCTACATTTTCATTTTTAAAAATATAATTTGAGAAATACTTCCTTAAATTGTTACTTAAAAAATCAGGGGTTACTTCTCTCTACCTATAGGAATTCTTGGATCCTCCATAGATGACCATATTTTCTTCTTCATGTTTCAAGTAACATTCATGCTTTTGATCAGTTGCTTTCTGAGTAGACTGTGGTTAGTTTTAAAAATGCCCAGCTGTAATAGATTTCAGATACAATAACAAGCCCGTGAAAGTGCCTTGTAAAAAAAGGACAAATACGTTCTCTTGTTGCGTATAAGAAATTCCAACCAACACCGAATAACAACGTAGGGTTCTTTATCCTTCGGTCCCAGTCTATCTCTTGAAATTTTCAAAAGCTACTATCCTTATGCATTCTGAGCTCCAGCCATAGAAAACTATTAAATAATCCCTGGCCATGTTATATACAAACACATCTCTAAGAATTTTCTTCTCTTATTTTTAGAATGAGAAGCACTTCTGAACTTCTACTAACCTTCAAAATCAAATTCACAGTTGTTTTCTCAAAAGTTGTTTGTGCTTCAGTTCCAAAAATCAGTTGTTTCCTCCTTTGTTTGTTCATATCAGTTTCTACCTAATTCTAGTCATTATAACTTTTTGCTATATAATGACTTAATTAAATATTTACCTCATATTTCACTCTGTAGTTTCCCAGCACTACATGAAATATATGATATATGACAGGGTCTAATAAACTTGTGCTATAGTAAAATGATGTAATATTACAATAATTTCTCCATCAAAGTGAATTTCAGAGAAAGAGGAGAAGAGGTTGTATATATGTAAAATGTAAATCCTCAAGTTTTCTGCTTATACTGGGAGAACAGACTACTGCCTGGGCAAAAGTATTGATCACTTTTTAGGTAGTCCCTAGCTTAAGTTTCTTAATATTTCCCCTATTGTTCCTACATTGACAAAAATGGTAGCAAGAGTACTTATCTTATAGAATTGTCATCAGGATGAAGCATGTTGATTTATCTAAAGAACTTAGATAAGACCTGGCAATAATACAGGCCCTAAAAGTATTTGCAATTATTAGTATGATTGAGAAAGTCTACATTTTAAAGCACTAAGTATTCCCCCAATTTAAAATATTAATATATAAAAATATAAAATCATGAGAGTTGTGGTGCCAGAAAGAAGATACTTTTAAATTAACAAGATACCATGGAATGCTACTGTTAATAAAAGGAACAAGCTATCAATGTATGGAACCACTTGGGTGAATTCCAGGGAAATATACTAAGTGAAGATATCCAAACCCAAAAGGTTAAATACAGTATAATTCCATTTATATAACATGCATGCGATGATAACATTATAGATACGGAGAACCCATCAGTCACTGCCGGGTTTAAAGATGGGGGTAGAGTGAGGAGTGATTATAAATAGGCAGCACGGTGAATCCTCATGGTGATGGAACAGTTCTGTATGTTAACTGTGTTGTTGGGTATATTTACATGGACCTACACATGTGACATGTGACAAGCATGCATAGAATTAAATGTGTGGACACACACACACACCAGATTGTAAGTACAAAGAAAGCTGGGGATCGCTGATCAAGACTGGTGGATTACATGAATGCCGATATCCTGGTTATGTAATTGTAGTAAGTTTCAAAAGATGTCATCATTAACAGAAACTGGGTCTCTTGATTTTATGAGCACATGTAAATCTATAGCTATCTTGAAACAAATGTTGAATTTAAAATTATTTATGATTGAAATTGTGATTGGATTCAAAATACTTAAGTACTTATGGATAGGCTATTTCTATCTAGGAGTAATCTCAGGTAGTTATATGTTCATAAAGTAGGATGAAAACATCCATCTCAGTTCTATCTCTCTTGCTTTGCTTGCATTTTAATGAACAATAAAGAACAGAAAGGATAAATTTAATGACATTTACATATTTCATTCTATTATATTATTAAATAACCAACTCATATTTATTGTATTTAATTTAAATGCAAAGTAATCTGCTTTCCTGAAATTGGTTAGTGATAAATTCCTTTCACATCATACTTTCATATGAGACATCTTCATCTTTGAAGTGTGATATAATCACTATTTTTCACATTTGAAGTGAAAAATGATTGAAAGAAAACTGATCCCAGACAGGAGCTGGTTAGTACAGCGTAGGCAATTGTTTGAGGACTTAGACCAACCAAAGATTTTTCTGGATTTTATTACTGATGTTGTTTAACACTACCAGACCAAAGTGATAATAGAAAGCCACCAGCTTTTCCTTGATTTTATTGTTGTTCAGTTTTGTACAGATAATAAGTGCCCCCCATACCCACTCTCCTCCCAGGCTTAGACCCCTAAGAATTGCTCCCACTCACTTCCCTACCTTGGCATGCAAATAGCCCTAGATCAACACAGAAATCCTATCTGTCCCAGAGTCAATTCAATCACATTGTGGAGTATGGAAAAGGAGAAAAAAATCTAGCAGATTCCTGGCACAAATGAGTAAAGGAGGTGACAACGGAAAGAGGAGAATTTAAGTAATTAAATAAAAAGACTTTTTAAATTCCCTGAAGATATAGTAAAACTACAGGACATTTTAGCTAAACTAATCAAAAGTTTACAGGCTTTGCATTTTCAAGTGCTACATAAGTACTTTGAATTATGCGCCAGGGAGATTAAATGACATGCCCAAAGTCATAGAGCTAATTAATTGCAAACCCAACGCTTCGACTTAGGTGCATTATTGACTCATTGGCTCACACCATATTTTTGTGCTTAGAACATACACCTCATAAATATAATTCTGTGGTTTCATATGCTTTTATACATGATACAACAGAATCAGAAAGACTACCTTCCTAATTATTTTATTGTCATTTTGGTTATATTTGTCAACAAATACTGTCAACACCTGGAAGAAGAAAAGCCCTCATCCATTAGTATTTACTTATTGTACACGACCCTGTGGAAGGCCTTTGTGGTTCATTCCTTTGTGTTCAACACATTTCCTTCCAAGCCTGTTTACACTGGGACATTTTGCTAATTGATCCCTTGTATCTCATTGATCTGAGTTCCATACTAGAGTGTCCTTTTAAACAGGTTTCAGGATTTTAAGATCCAGAAAGCTATAAATTAGATGGGTACTTCCTCGGTGGGCCAGTAAAACATAAGCCAGCCATCCCTGTCCATTTGCTGACCTCTTGATCCTGCATTTACAGAGAAAGTATCACTCAGTCAGCGTCTGGTCTTCCAAGTTGCCATTGAAATGAGCCCACTGAATGTTTTAATATTTCATTTGAACTTTATGTTTTGTTTATTGTATAATACATATATATACACACACATACATATATATACACACATACATACATACATATATATATACATACACATCTCTCAAGAGATGAGAATAATTTTGATTAATTTTTTAAGGTGCATATAAAAATGTTTTTCTAATGTTAGTTTTCCTCACAGTGTTTTTTATTCTTTCCTGGGATTGATGATAAATTAAATTCTACGTGCAAGACAGAAGGGGTTTGTATGCTTGAATGCTGGCACTATTTCTGAGATAAAATACAACTTCAGGAAAGAGCTGTCTTTCATTTATTGATATAAAATATTAAAGCCCTTATTGTTAAGTATTAAAATTGAAACTGGATCATGGGATTCTAGGTAAGGTCATTTGAGGTTGATTTAGAGAAAAATGTGGTAAAGAAATGCATCCTGAGATAGCCTACCTCCATTATCAATTTTTTAATCATTAAAAACCAATGTTTTCAGGGCCTTTGCTTGATGTTTTCATAAGACTGTGGTCATAGTTGATGAATAGAATAAAAGCTAAAAGTTGATGGATACCAATGGATAAAATTGTTCCAATGGATAGATTTTTCCAATAGATAGAAATTTTCAGAGAAACTGTATTACAAATGGTTGAACAGAGTTTTAACTATAAATTGCTAACACCATGAAAATAATTTCAACTTTTATAAGGTCACTTGGTGTCATTTTCTATCATGATTGAACCATCTCACCCCCAGTTCAGACTCTTAACAGCCTTAAAATATTTGGATGAAGGTGTATGTTCCTGAAAGACATTTGCAGGTGTTTAATCTGAGATATATTATTTCTCCCTTAAAAATTATACACATTATTACTAATAATGCATAATTATACTATTAATCTTTAGGTGAACAAACCAGGGTAGATATGCAGCTCCATGTGCAAAAATAAATTATTAATGTAGTTAAATTAAGGAAGGCTTGTTTGATTCATGGACGGATCTTGGAGAAAGTGTCACACAAGCTTTTGTTCTTTTTCATTCCTTTCAAATTGACTTTTCTGAGGGAGAGAGAGTTGGGGAGAGAGAGGGATGCAAAACTTGAGAGACTATTGAATGCTGAGAATGAACTGAGGGTTGAAGGGGAAGGGGGAGGGGGGAAGAGAGGTGGTGGTGATGGTGGAGGGCACTTAAGGGGAAGAGCACTGGGTGTTGTATGGAAACCAATTTGACAATAAAATATGGAGGAAAAAAAAATAAGTGTAGGCTTAAATACAATAAAGTAGAACTAAAAATTAAAAAAAAAACCAAATTGACTTTTCTGCTATTTTTCCAATGTTTAATAGAGCCGATATTAAAAAATGCAAATAATAAGAAAAAATCACCTGTAAAGGGTTCCTGATGTTTCTAATTGATCACATCATGCCTTTTTTTGAAGGAGTTGAAATTAAACGCTGATTTTTGGTACAGTTCAATTTAATGAGCACACATAATATAACCACTATGTGTCTCTGCTGGCTTTCTCCCATTTACTCTTTCATTAATTCATGCAACAACATCTTGAGTGGCCTGTCTGTGTCGAGAGCTATCCCAAACACCGATGAGACGCAAACGCATTAGGCTGTAAAGCTCTCTTTTTTCCATACAGCTTATGATATAAAAAGGAAAGCAAATGAAACAAGCAAGTACTTTACAATGTAATATGTGATAATGAAATTTAAGGGTGCTGTGGAAGAACTTGGCCATATAACTGTTATGGAATCTGCGAGGCTGACTAAAGAGGCATCTAGGTTGGCACTAGGATTTGAGGGAGTGAATAAGTGAGAAGAATATTTCAGGTAAGAATATAAAAAAATCAAAAGCAATTGTTGGGAAGAAATAAAAAGATAGTTATGAATTAAATCTGGATTTTTGGAGGGAAGGAATGGTGAAGACAGAAAGAGGCAGGGCTAGACCATGATGGTAATATAGAGCAGGAAAGACTAACAGAATATACTGGAGCGTAAGAGATTATGTCCTTTCATTCAGGTAACAAATACATACTTAGGATCACTTGTGTTTCGGATACATGTTCTATATGTGATATTTGTGTATAATATTGGGATTCGGAAAATACCCATCTATTCATCATTCTAGATGGCCAAGTGGAAAGGACTTCTTTCAGAAGCTTGGTTCTAGGTTGATCCTTGAAACTAAAACTTAAATTTAGGTGTGCTGGGTGGCTCAGTCAGTTTAGTGTCCGACTTGGGCTCAGGTCATGATCTCACAGTTCGCGAGTTCAGGCCCTGCATCGGGCTGACAGCTCAAAGCCTGAGCCTGCTTTGGATTCTTTGTCTCCCTCTTTCTCTCTGTCCCTCCCCTGCTAGTGCTCTGTCTCTCTCAAAAGTAAATAAACATTTAAAAATAAAATTAAACAAAAAATTTAGAGATGGAAAGTGAGAAAGATGGAAATAATACCATAAAAATAATACCAAAAAAGATAATCATGCTAATATCCAGATCAATAAGTTTTACTTTCAGAATTTTGTGATATTTCTCTTCTGCAAATAAAAGGACAGTTAGAAAAGAGATCTATTTTTATATCCTGGATTCTACTAAATTTCTCCATGGGTCCTATGGTAGTCCTGTTTTCACAGAAACATGTATAATTATATGCATGACATATAATATGTATAATTATATGTATGATATATAGCTCTAAAATTTACATATTCTGTAGTGTATTATATAATATGTATTATCTGTAAAATTAATCATGAAGGATATGAAGCATTTCATAGAGATATTAGGCTTCAGGAAGAGAAAACTGTCACTTGAATTAGCTTATAGGAAATAAATATTATCGAATGTACTTCATTGTTTTAAATAATAAAATACTACAATTTTAAGCTTCTGTTGTCCTAGGAACTATCACATATACTTTTTGAAATTTACTTGTAGTGAATATCCATTGTTAGGGACAGTCCAGTGTTCATAAGGCTGTCTTTCTGGAATTTTTAGAGTTCCTTCACTTTATAACTTAGAGCTATCCATTGGGGTTATTGTCAGGCTTCTTTGTTTTTGCCTGAGGTTGCTTCTAACGTCTGTTTTCAAGACTACTGGAATTAGACAATTAACAACATTAGTATAGTTGATGGTCTTGTCTGTAAGAATGGTAATAAGTTTCAGAAGATTAATAGCATGAGTAGAGTTTTATAATAGAACATCTGCAGAATAACCATTAAGCATATTTGTCATAGTAATTTTATTTGTGACTCTTATAACAGAATTCTTGGTAACCAGCTAATATTTTGTACTGACCAAATATATATTTGAAAACCTGGTTTACATATGAATATGTGCCATAAAATGAGGGCATTTGGGTTATGAATAATTTAAGCAAAACATAATTGACTATTATAATAGCAACATTACAATTTCAATTCACCTGTATTGTGCCTTGAATTCAATATTTAACAGAAACCAATAAACCTAACTAGCTAATTAATACTAATCAGTATGAAAATTGCATAAACACTAATTCATTATAAATTTTAACTGAACCAGTATTTTAAATGTATTCTGATAATTTTAAGAAAGGAAATACACAGTCAAGGTGGATTATATTTTTGTTTCAGATTAGAGGTATAGACAATAGCCACATTAACTATAAAGATATATGCAGCTCATATGATCCTTTCAAGCTAATGGGATACAATCACACATGGTACCAGAGTACACAGATTAGAGAGGCATGTATTTCTGTATCCCAAGTAATCTCTGATGAGTACATTCCATGTGTTCATCTCCAAATAAATATCCGCCTTCACTTGAATCCTTTTTTCCCATTTCAGTTCTATAATAGAAGCTTATTTTAAATCAACAGACAAAGTGGCTCCAAGAGTATGGAAAGCCTCAAAAATGAATTCGAAGTCTATCCTTGACTCTGATTTTTGCTTGGGTTCATATTTGTTGCTTCTCCAGAGGAATGTATACCACTTGCCAACTTCTTAATGTTCCTGGTGAAATCACAAAATATATTATCTAGAAGGAGATGTTTGAGCTGGGCCAGGCTCTGCAATGATAAATTCAGAATCATGAAATCTCAGTGAATTTGTGGGGTCATGAGAAGTTCAGTGCAGTCTGGTGATTCTGTGAATGACATGTTAAAAAGAAGATGGTGGCATGGTAAAATTTTATGACAGAGACGTGGGCTGAGTTTAGATTATGTATACGGCTGTTTGCGACATTAATGGGATTTTATGTTAACTGGGAGGTAAGGAGAATGCTTATAAGGTAGGGTACTAGTCATTCTGGTGGCTTTACGAAAAATAATTTGACCAGAAAAGGATTAGTAACCAAGAAAAAAAATTAGGAGGCTGATAACCACAATAAGACTATAAAAAGAAGATGATGAAGCCCTAGGAAGGAAATAAATAGGGGTTAAGAGATCCTAACTAAAGCTCTTATGGAGGCAAATTGGGCAAGATTTGATGATGGGCAGTTGAAAACAACAGTGAGGAATGGAGAATCTAACATGCTGTTAGTTTCTCCAATACAAGCAAGAGTAGAATAGTCACTCTCTTAGTATTGCCAGAATTATAACCTAAAGAAAACAGCCTGAGGGAGAAGTAAGTTCGGTTTTAGATTTCTGTTTGAGGTCCCTATATAGAGTATTTAAGTATATAGGAACAGTTAATCCCATATGGAAATTAAAT
>NC_043703.1:35065570-35073047 GCF_006229205.1 Suricata suricatta
AATCATAGTTCTAGTAAGGATGATCCCCATGGACCCCCTTCTCATAGGCATGATCCCCATGGGCACCACCCCCATGGACACCACCCCCATGGGCACTACCCCCATGGGCACCACCCCCATGGACACCATCCCCATGGGCACCACCCCCATGACCATGATTTCCTTGACCATGGATCTTGTGACCCACTACCACATAGCAAGGATCCCCAGGATCACCATCACCAGCGTCATGGTCCACCATCTAGGCATCCAGAAGAAAGAGGTCCAGGTAAGGGACACTTTCCCTTCCACTGGAGACAAATTGGATATATTTACCGACTCTCTCCACTAAAGAAAGATGAAGTTCTTCCTCTGCCTGAAGCCAATTTTCCTAGCTTCTCATTGCCAGGCCACAGTGACTCTCTAAAGCCAGAGATTCAGCCCTTCCCTCAGTCAGCCTCTGAATCATGCCTAGGGACATTCAACAGTGAGTTTTAAAAATAGGGTGAGTCAATATTGCCAGACTGTGAAGCCCTGTAGGATAATTAAATAAAAGATATTTTAGCCTTTGGCTACAGTAATTAGCAGGCAATTAGTAACACTATAAGAACATTTTTAGTAAAGCAGTGATGACAGTCATTCAGTATTTATCTGACCAATGGCTTTTAACTGCTTTTGTGTCAAAAAAAATAAATTTATTTTTCAAATAGCCACTTTTCTGTTTTCAAAGCAGATACATGGCTCAAATAAACAGAGATGGTTGGGAGAGTTGAGTTAGCCACTTGAACAAGTCTTACCCTACAGAGCACTTTGTTTTGTTTAAATCTACCTCTTGCCATTCTAGACCAACACACATCATTTAAATAATAACTCAACCTTATACATATAATAGCTGAACTGATATTTGTAGAATGGGGATGAGAGCGGTTATAAATTGGTCACTCCCCATATCCCTGTAATATGTCAGAGCCAAACAATGTGTCTGCACACCACATTGTCTTTTAACCTTGCAAAATTATTTAACACCTTTACTAGACTAACAGATGAATATACTATCTAAACTACAAGCATAACTTTAGAATGAAGACAAAGAATGTTATGGAATAAAAGGAACTGCAAAACAACTCCTCCAACTCTAAATATTAAGGCCTGGAACATTTAATTTATTTGATCAAGGGAACATATTTATTAAGGGAGAATCAGACCTAGAGCCCACATTACTATCCTTCAAATATTCTTATTCCTTTTAAAGAAAAGATGCCAATGTTCGTGTTCCAATCAGATGTTTAATGCAAATTATTTTCTTGTAGTCTTTTGCACCAATATGCAGCATTTTTTTTGAAAAAAATGCTTACAATTTTAAATAAAAAGGGAGTTGCTGGGTGGCTCAGTCAATTAAGTGTTGGACTTCCACTTAGGTAATGATCCCATGGTTTTTGGGTTCTAGTCCCGTATTGGGCTCTGTGCTGATGGCTCAGAGCCTGGAACCTGCCTCAGATTATGTATCTTACTCTCTCTCTGTCCCTCCCCTATGCTCACTCACTCTCTCTTTCTCAAAAATAGATAAACATTAAAATTTTTAAATTTTAAAATAAAAATAAATATTTAAAAGTATGTATTCTTTTTTTCAATGTACTTCCAGCTTTAAAAAGTGCTCTAATAGCAAGGTGTTGTGATTTCAAAGCAAATTTAGATCAAATTATTTGTCAGTAATTAAAGATTATCATTGCATAAAATTTACTAAAACTAGACTTGGAGACATTGACTTAGCTCTGTAATACTAAGCCTTCAGACATACAGAGCTGGAATACATATTCAAAAAGTTTTAAGTGCAGATAACATACACAAGATTTCCCTGGAGTGCGTTTCTTAAGTCATGTGCTTCTAAGAATAGCAAGCAGACCATACAGTCTATTCAGTGTCTCTACTAACCCCTTTCCTGTTGTGGACTCAGAGTTTTCTAGTAATTGAGTGATTTGAGGAGAAAATTAATGCAGCACAGTTCTGTCTTAATACATATTTTAGTGAAGTAGAACTGACAAGTAAACCAAGAAACGGTACATAGTATATCATGTCTTAACCAAAGAATGTCCTCATGTCTTCCCTGCCCCAGTGTAGCCATGGGCTGTCTCCCCTGTGGTCATGAATCTTTGAAGGTGTAATTCCTACTCACCAGTGTTATACATGTGGCATCCTAAGTCTCACTGGCCGTGATATCATAAACAAAAAAGAGAAGGAGGCCAGCATCTTCTAAACTCCATCTGCCAGTTCCATTACCATAAGCATGACAGAGCAGGAACTGAGTTTTGTGTTAAACATGTTGCACTAATCATCAACATTGTAGATGAAAGCAATGTGTCTCAGAAATGGAGTTTGGCTTTCCTAAGAGACTTCTGGCTTCTTGAGCAGTGAGGATGTCAATGAATATAGAGCAAATGGCTGAAGACCCCCACTCCTTCACATGTTTCCAGGTGCCTATAGGAACACTTCTCAGAGCCTTTGTCCTAATAGACATGAGCCTACTGTTAACTTATGGCTTTGTTATCATAGAGATACCAGAGCAAGATGGTCCCTGGCTTTGGGCCAGAACTGTATCTGTCTCTACTAGTCCACTGATCCTGAAAGATGGTTTTTATCTTCCTTTCAAGAGACCAGACACAACATCCAAAGGATTTAGTGGCTTTTTAATACAACAGCTTAAATCACAAAATGGCACGTTATAAACCTGTATCCCAGATGCATGTTTCACACATATGCAACTGTAGATCAAGAAATTCTCAGCAAAACCAGTGTCTGCTTCACAATGATTATCTAATCCTAAAAATAAAGAGAAACATACCAAAATGAGAAATTAGTAGGCTCCAGAGCCTACTAATCCCAGGTCTAAGGACATACCAAAACCCACATGTAAGAAGGACGGAATGGCAGCCATCTTTCATCAGCAGGGTTTGTGAACAGAATATATTCAGTATCTAGTACAAGTCTCTACCTCCCCCGGTCTGGAGCTCCTTGTACCCTGTTGTCTACCTTTTCAAATCACTTTCTCTGCTTCACAGCTTTGTTTCCTAAACTCACTCTTTTCCACCGCTGATTCGCTTCATATAAATTACTAATAAAGCAATTGACTTTTGTCTCCCAACCCCTACATCAATCTGATTTATGATCAATCAAAATACTTTGAAACATGGTAAAATACATTAATGAATAACCAGCACTGAAAAATTAAAGTTATATAAACACAATGCTTCAAAACTTAGAATGCCCCACTAATCCTGCTTATTTGGAATCATGTGTGTATGATTATACAAATGCAGAGAAAATAGGTATTGTAAATGCTTCCTTAAGTTTAATTTATTACTAATACAATACATTTCCTTCTTTCTGCCTTCCCTACCTTCTTTCTCTTTTATTCTTCCTTACCCTTTCTTCTTTTCCTTTCATCTTGGCATCGGTTTTATTTTTATATTTTAGGAGATTTTTTTATTTTTTAAATTTTTTATGTTTATTTTTGAGAGAGCAAGAGAGAAAGTGCACAAGCAGGGGAGGGGAAGAGAGAGGAGACACAGAATCTGAAGCAGGCTCCAGGCTCTGAGCTGTCAGCACAGAGCCCGACACAGGGCTTGAACCCACGGACCGTGATATCATAACCTGAGCCGAAGACAAATGCTCAACCAACTGAACCATTCAGGCACCTCTCTTTTAGGAATTTTAGTATAAAATTAAATTGTATAATTTAGAAGAGAATAAAGTCATAGAGTGCTATTGTTATTATTAGTAGTAATGGTAATATCAATACTAAATAGCAGCATCAACTTCATATTCATCATCATCATCATGATCATATTTTTTACATCGACTCATGTAAATATTGTCAGATTTTAAATGCCAGCATTACGTTCCCCCAAATATGTAATAAAATTCACTTATTTAACTTTTGAAAATGCCATCATAGAGAATGATATCATAGAATGCCATAAAAGAGATACAATGACACTATATAATACACAATGCAATTGCACAAATTTTAGATAGATATGTATCCTTAAAATAACCAAAAATACACACAATATTATGTTAGATTTTAGAATATTAGGGGATTTAATATAATTTTCTTTTGCAGGTATTGTGTTTGAAATGGTTTGCTTCTTTAACATGGCAGAAATTGACTAGAAATATGGAATTTCCTGATTCTTTACTAGAAGTATAGCATATAAGTTTAAAGTTATAGACTTAAAGTCACATATCATATTGATACTTTAAAATTAGAATAAAAGGTATATTCAAAGTATCAACTTGTATATAACTATTTTCTGTGAATTTTATATTCACTTTCAATATATCATAGAAAATGCTCACATAGTAATAGATACAGTCAGAATCTAAATAAGTAAGTCAAATATCCTGAAGGATATTTGGGAATTAATACCCTAACCTCAAATGGTTCTGTTTTGAAAATATATCTTGACAGATGGGACATATTCAAAATGTGGGAAACAGGTATGGTGAAATAGAGGAAATACATTCAAGGGAATTTGATAAATACAAAAGAATCAGAAAAAATTACTTGAGTCTATATCTGCTTAAAGATAGAAACCTCTCCTAGAAAAGTCTAGATATCAATCTAACAGATTAGTGGGATATTTAATTATAAAGTATCCTTTAAAAAGTAATGATACTTGGGGAACCTGGGTGGATGGCTCAATTAGTTGAGCCAATTTTATTATTAGTGTATTGAAATCCAACATCTTTCTCCCTATTGAAATATTACCCTATGACTTTACTGAATTTATGTCTCAGTTCTGGTAGATTTTTGATGGAGTCTATAGGGTCATCTGCAGAGAGTGAAAGACTCACGTTTTCCTTACTGATATGGATGGCTTTTATTCTTTTCTTGTTTGATTGCTGTGACTAGGACTTCCAGTACTATCTTAAATAAAAGCAGTAAAAGTGCACATCCTTGTCTTGTTCCTCATATACGGGAACAAGCTCTCAGTTTTTCATTATTGAATAGGATGTTAGCTGTGGTTTTTTTTTAATATATGGCCTTTATTATGTTGAGATATAGTCCCTCTATTATATTTTATTGAGGAATTTTATCATGAACAATATTGTACTTTATCAAATGCTTTTTCTGCATCTATTGAAATGATCATACATTTTTTATCCTTTCCCTTATTCATGTGATGTATCATGTTGATTGACTTGGGAATATTGAAAAACCTTTTCATCCCAGGAATAAATCCCACTATATTGTAGTAAATGATTTTAATGTATTAATGCATTTGGTTTGCTTATCTTTTGTTGAGGATATTTTCATCTATGTTCCACAGATCTATTGGCCTGTAGTTCTCTTTTCATATTGTGTCTTTACCTGGTTTTGATTACTTTATCAGAATAATGTTGCCATTGAAGAATGAATATGGAAGCTCTCCTTCCTCACCTATAGTCTGAGAATAGTTATTAACTCTTTTTTAAGTGTTGGTAGGATTCAACTGTGAAGCTGTCTGGTCCTAGACTTTTGTTTGTTGGGAGTTTTTTGATGATTAATTCAATTTTATTGCTGGTAATTGGTTTGGTCAAATTTTCTATTTCTTCTTGACATTCTTGAAAGGTTACATGTTTCTAGGGATTTGTCCATTTCTTCTAAGTTATCCAATTTGTTGGCATATAATTTTTTTAATATTATCATAATCCTTGATATTTGTGTGGTGTTGGTTATTTTTCCTCTTTAATGTATGATTTTGTTTATTCAAGTTCTCTCTTCTCTTCTCTTTTCTCTTCTTTACCTCTTGATGAGTGACTAAAGTTTTATCATTTTTATTGATCTTCTCAAACCAAGCTTCTGGTTTCATTGATCAATTATTTGTTTATTTACTCTTTATTTTATTTTGTTATGATCTATATCATTTCCTTTCTTCTAGTGGTTTGGGATTTTGTTTGTTCTTTTTTGAGCTCCTTTAGATATAAGGTTGGGTTGTTTAATTGAGATTTTTCTCACTTCTTGACATGGGATTGTATTGTGATAAACTTCCCTCTCAGAATACATTTTGCTGCATCCCAAAGTTTTGAAACATTTTTTTCATCTGTCTCCATGTATTTTTTTTAAATTTTCTCTTTGATTCCCTGATTGACCCATTTATTTTTTGGAGACATGTTTTTAACCTCCAGGTATTTTTACTTTCCAGGTTTTCTCTATGGTTGATTTCTAATTTCATAGTGTTGTGGTTGGGAAAAAAATGCATGGTGTGACTTTGGTCTTTTTTAATTTCTTTAAACTTGTTTTGTATCCTATGTGATCTATTCTGGAGAATGTTTTACATGCACTTGAGAAGAATGTGTATTCCTCTGTTTTAGGATGGAATATTGTGAATATATCTGTTAGATCCATCTAGCCCAGTTTGTCATTCAAAGCCGCTGACTCCTTGTTGATTTTCCGTTTGGATGATCTATCCATTGATGTAAGTGAGGTGTTAAAGTCCCCTACTATTACTATATTGCTATCAATTACTCCTTTACGTTCAGTATTAGCTTCTTTATGTATTTGGGTGCTACCATGTTGAGAACATAAATATTTACAGTTGTTATTATCATCTTGTTTGTTTGTTCCATTTTATTATTCTATAGTGTCCTTTGTCTCTTGTTAAAGTTTTTGTTTTATTTATTTTTTAAATGTTTGTTTTGTTGGGGAGAGAGAGAGAGAGAGAGCGTGCACTTGTGAGCAAGAGTGCATAAGCTGGGGAGGGGCAGAGAGACAGGGGCTTAGAGGATCAAAGTGGTCTCTGTACTGGCAGCAGCAAGCCCAACGTGGGGCTTGAACTAACAGACCCAGAGATCATGACCTAGGCCGAAATTCGACACTCAGCCAACTAAGCCACTCAGATGCCTCACTACAGTCTTTGTTTAAATGTCTATTTTTTGATATGTCATTTGCCCATTTCTTCTGTGTTGTCCAGTTTGTTGGCATATAATTTTTCATAGTAATCTCTGATGATTGCTTGTATTTCTAAGGGATTGGTTGTAATAGATCCTTTTTCATTCATGATTTTGTCTATCTGGGTGCTCTCTCTTTTCTTTCTGAGGAGACTCTAAAATATACAAGGAACTCACCAAACTTCACACCCACAAAACAAATAACCCAGTGAAGAAATGGGCAGAGGACATGAACAGACACTTCTCCAAAGAGAACATCCAGATGGCCTACAGGCACATGAAACGATGCTCAACATCACTCATCATCAGGGAAACACAAATCAAAACCACACTGAGATACCACCTCACACCAGTCAGAGTGGTTAAAATGAACAAATCAAGAGACTATAGATGCTGGCGAGGGTGTGGAGTGACGGGCACCCTCCTACACCGTTGGTGGGAATGTAAACTGGTGCAGCCACTCTGGAAAACAGTGTGGAAGTTCCTCAAAAAACTATCCATAGAACTCCCTTATGACCCAGCAATAGCACTGCTAGGGATTTCCCCAAGGGATACAGAAGTGCTGATG
>NC_043703.1:35073147-35132871 GCF_006229205.1 Suricata suricatta
ACACACACACACACACACACACACACACACACACTGCTTTTGTGTTTCCTACTTTCTTACTTGTACTTATGTTTTTTTCTTAACACAGATTCTCCTTTAACATTTCTTATATGACTGGTTTAGTGGTCATGCATTCCTTTACCTTTTGTTTGTCTGGGAAACTTTCTCTCTCCCTCTTATATGAATGATAGAGTTGCTGAATAAGTATTCTTGGTTGTTTTCTTTTCTTTTCTTTTCCTTTTTTTCAGTACTTTGACTATATCATACCATTCTCGTCTGACCTGCAAGGTTTCTGCTGAAAAATCAGCTGATAGCCTTATGAAGTTTCCTTTGTATGTAACTGTTTTCTTTTCTTTGGCTGCTTTTTTAATTCTCTCTTTATCACTACTTTGATCATTTTAATTTGTGTTTTTGTGTAACCCCTTTGAGTTAATTTTGTGGGAGATTTCTGTTCTTGGACCTGGTGTCTATTTCCTTTCCCAGATTGGATAAGTTTTCAGTTATTATGTTTTCAGATAAAATATCTGCCTTCTTTTCCTTCTCTTCTTCTATGATCCTTGTAATGTGATTTTTATTATGCTTGATGGTGTCACTGAGCTCCCTAAGTCTATTTTCATTTATTATTATTACTTTTGTCTCTTCTGTTCACCCTGATTGCTCTCTATGACTCTATCTTCCAGGTCACTGGTCCATTCTTCTGCTTCCTCTGGTCCATTATTTTTTTCCACCTTATATATTTTTAATTTCATTTATTGATCTCTTCATCCCTGACTAGTTCTTTGTTCCTTTTTCTATTTATTGGTGGTCTCACTGAGGTCCTCCATTCTTTTCTCAAGTTCAAGTGAGTATCTTTATTATCATTATTTTAAATTGTCTATCAGGCATATTACTTATCTGTGATTTGCTTAGGTTTCTTGCTGTGATTTTGGTCTGTTCTTTCATTTGGAACATATTTTTGTGTCTACTCATTTTTTTCTAACTCTCTGTGTCCATTTCTATGTGTTATAAAAGTCAGCTTTCTCTCCTCTTGAATGTAGTGAAGTTATGAAGAAGAGGACCTGCAATGCTCTGACTTGCAATGTCTCTCTTGTTCATCAGAACCTGGCACTTCAGGAGTGTCTCTTATGTGTGTTGCATGCACCCTGATGTTGTAGCAAGATATTTTGCTTTGAGTCCAGTCATTTGCAATTGTTCTCTTTGTTGTGGGTAGGATTTGGCCCATCCATTGGTGTTGCTGTGCCATTCTGGGGCTGTCTTGGGATTATACTGAGTCAGATCAAGTATTTCCCAGAGAGGCAGTAGCACCAAACTACAGGAGAACAGGAAGGCAGGGTAAATGGTACCAGCAAGGTCCACACCCATGGAAGAGGGCCTGTAGCTTCTGGAGACTGAGGTAGGCTGTTTTTTTTGGGGGGGGGGCGGTAAAGGGAGAAAACCACTGGAGCCCATGGTGGAGAAAATATACAATGTTAGCAAGCTTTTAATTGGTCTTCTTTGGTAGGGGGCTGGAATTGAGGCCTGGTTGTGGGCAGTATGTCCACAGGGGAATATATGGGTGGGGCACACATGGGTGGGGCACACTATTAGCAAGTTAGGTCGCCAATGTTGTCACTGTGCTGGTTCCTGCAGGTGTCCACGTGTCTGGGCTTGGGGGTGGTAGAGGAAAATGATGCCTGCCAGCTCCTTCAGTCCTAGAGAAATCCCCAGTGATCCTTGCATCTTTAACAGATGTTCTGAGGTTAATAAACCATATATCCCAGGGGATTTTCAAACTGTGGCCTCTGTGCTGTGTATTTATAGGCCTGTTTTTTGTGCTGTCTCTTTAAGGGCAGGGTGAATTTCCTGTCACCCTCCCTGGTGTGATAGTCTATTTCTCTCCCCTCTCTATGTCCATAGGTTCTTTCTCTTCCACAGACTGTACAGCAGGTTTGCTTAGCTCCTCACTTTGTCTCCACCCTTCCTACCCTTTCTGATGTCTCCTTATCTCTACATTTAGCTGGGGAGAGTTTGTTCTTTGAGATTTCAGGTCATTTTCTGCGTTATTTACATTGATATCACTCCTAGGTGTATCCATGGGGGGAGGTGATCTTAGGGTCCTTCAACTCCACCATCTTCCCTGGGAGTCTGTAACAGCTTATTTTGATGAACTCCAACCTCTATTAGTATCTTGGGCCAAAATCTAACTAATGTTAGACTTCAACAAGAAAAAAAAAATGAGACAGGCTATCCCATCACATAATAAACATTTAAAAGTAAAATTTTATCAAAAATATACAAATAGCATCATTAGAACATTTATTCTGGTCTCCTGGGGAGGCTAGCAAACATCTTTTTAGCATCAGTTTGGGAGACCTAATTCTCTGTCTGGTCATTAGCTTTTAGCTGCCAAATTATAGAGATCAGTGTTCCATGGGAAAAACACTTCAGTTTCAGATATTTAAAGAGTTAGTGTTTTTTTGTGCCACTAAAATATGTGACATCAGGTGTCAGTTTATGCATAAAAACAAAAATATAGTATCTATGACCAAATGATGATTGGTCTTAAAATTATAAAGAAAGTAGCATAGGTTTATGATTGCATGCACAGGAGTTTATTACTCTATATGAATCAGTTAATTTTTTGGTTCTTTAGTTACTCTTTGGTAGGGTAAATAATTATTTCAATATTGCCATTTATTTATAGTATTTAAAGATTATGAATTTCACTAGCCTCATATATGGGTTTAACAAACATAAATATATTATTTTTCAATATTCAACTCAATTATTAGTCATTCATCCTAAATTAATATTGTTTTTTAAAAATGGAAATCATCATTTTGTCTTCCCTCTTACTGTGAAATGATAGTATCCCTCTCCCCCTCTTGTTCACATGAATAGTTTTCTGGGTATGTTCCTTGATCCAGAAATCTAGGAACCAAAAAGATAATCTTTCCCACCTCCATAAAATGTATCATAATAGAACAGAGAGATGAATATCCTGATCAAAAGTTATCTTTAGTTTCCTTTAATTGACATGATTTATAAGCCATTTTTATTTTCTTCCATGACATTGAATTTTAATGACTTCAAACCAGTTGTTTTTCAGAATGCCCTATATATCAACATGCTTGATTGTTTTCTCACAGTAAGATCCAAATTAAACATTTCTGGGAGAGAACAAATATGGGTTATGATTAGCTAAAGTTGGATTACCAGAAAATAAATGAAGAGTCTTAGGTTGTTGACCGTTGTATGGATTTGCTGCTTTTTGTGTCGTGTGCTGCTGCTGATGCTAGGTCAGTACAGAGCTGGAATAGGAAATATTTGAAATATTTAGTAGGCAGATTTATGATCCTTCTCCCTCCAGCTCCTGCTTTCAACCAAGTTCTCATCCACTGGCTATTCCAACAAACACTAACCTAGGCACTTCTGTGAAGATACTTTGCAGATGCAGATGAAATTCTTAAGTGACTTTAACAATAAGTATATCCTAAATTATTATCCTGATTATTTTAAATGATTTGGGAGGACCGAGTTACACAAGCCTTTAAAAGGGGAGTAGTGTGAAAGATGTGTCAAAAGAGGGAGTGTGATGAGATATGAGGCCAAGGAAAAGTTGGACATGAACCTTGAGGAAAACTAGACTTGTCAGTGCCAATTTTGAAGATGGAGAGGCAGGGGCAGGGACATGGACAAAGAAAGGAGCAGAACTCTGGAAGCTGAGAATGACGCCCAGTCACAGCCAGCAGGGACACATGGAGCCTATAGCCCTACAGCCTCTACGAAATGAATTCTGCCAACTACTTGAATAAGCTTAGGATGGGGTTTATGATCAAAGCATTCAGAAAGGTAGAAGCTTTTCCAGCCCTGGATTTCGGCCTTGCAAAACTCCAAGCAAAAGAGTCAGCTGTGCCACACTCTATCTGGACTTTTGATCTATTAAAACTGACAATGAATGTGCTTCTTTTTAAATTACTAATTTCGTGTTTTTTTTTTAAAGAAGTGATTGGAAACCAATACAATATAGGGCATGGTTGTGGTTCCCTCACCAGGGCATTTTAGAAACCCTTTTTTTTAGAAGGTAGTGAGGATGAAACATGCGTCCTGTGACTTCAGGTCACTTCTAATAAGAGACAGTTTTCTTATTTGTATAGATAGCATCTCCTTCACCATCAGTTGACTTGAAGTAAGGCACACCAAGAGATACTTAAGAAGTATATTTTGAGGGGCACCTGGGTGGCTCAGTCAGTTAAGTGTCTGGCTTCAGCTCAGGTCATGATCTGACAGTTTGTGGGTTTGAGCCCCGCATCAGGCTCTGTGCTGACAGCGAGCTCAGAGCCTGGAGCCTGCTTCAGATTCTGTGTCTCCCTCTCTCTCTGACCTTCCCTGTTCAAAATTTCTCTCTCTGTCTCTCAAAAATAAATTAAAAACATTTAAAAATTTTTAAGAAGTATATTTTGAGCATATCAAATTGAGTTACAATTAAACTAATGTATGTTGGGATCTGAAGGTATATAGAATTGAGCATTTTAGCAAAGTGATTTTCTGAGTCTAATTTAGCAAACACTGTCATCCATTCTTTTGAGCTTTGTTATATTTTCTTTTTCTAAGGGAGTTTGTATTGTTTGTGTTTATTTGTACATTTATGGGAAGGCAAATATAAAGCCTTAGACTTCAGGAATACTAGTTTTCATGGATCTTGTTGTCAATATTTTATACTTTAAGGAACTCCTGGGATACAATAAAAACTGGCCATTCATTAAAGAAATATGCATTGTGTGTCCTCTTTTGCCAGGCATTGTTCCCATTAATACTTTTGTGGAAATGCAGTTGGTAAATCGGTTTCAGATGGTAAATATGGAAACTAAGAGCTCTCCGTATTAAGGGTTAGCAATGATACACTTCCTACATCCTGTGCAACACTCCCTAGTTAGCATGATCAGTTTTCTTAAGGATAGTATTTGTTAAAAGCATATATCCTGGATTGTTATGGGCTTCTTCCCTCTTAAATACCACTCTGCATTCAAATGTGAGAAGTCCATTTAATACCCCAGGGTTTTCCAGGATTATTATAAATAAACACCAGTCTTCCCTATGCCTGCATCTCCTGCTGCTATGAGCTCACTAATTTCTCTGTGTCATTCTCTAGAATTTATGTGTACCCATGTGTAAACATGGGTTATTATGCATACATATACTTTCTAGCCCTGTCTATTGAGAGAGCCTAGCAGCAGTGACAGTACAGTGACAACGAACGCAATCTGCATTCCAATTTTGCTTTCTAATAAAAAGGACGAGCACTCCTTGCAGAATTGGGTGATTCTAGAGCTTGGAGAGGAACTATACAAGAAAATGCCCCTGAAAAGTTCGTCTCATACTTCTAGTGAAATGGAGAGCAATGGAAGGAATTTGAACAGATCAACAAAATCTGATTTCTGCTTGAAAACATTTCATTCTGGCTACTCTACTGGAAATAGACACCAGTACTTATGAGCAGGATCAAGTAGGAGACTAGTGTATTACTCTACATAACAGAAGATGGTAGAAATAGTGAGAAGTGGTCAGATTCTGGATTCATATTGAAGCTGAAGTCTAGGGTATTCTGATTAATTAGAAGTAGAAATAGAATGTACATAAAAGAGTCATGTGTATATGCATGTGTGAGACACAGAGGAAAGGAGAGAGAAACTTAGTTCCAACACCCACGATTTCTAGAGAGTTTTGCTCTGAGCTACTGAGTTTACATTTTCAAAAGGTGATGATGAGAGACAATAGGAGAAAATAAAATTAGTAGATAGAGGGGAAAAGTCGGGAAATCAGTTGTGTGCATGCTTATTTAAAGCTATCTATAGGATTCTGAATATAATTAGGCATTGGCAATGAGTCTATAGCTAAGGGTAGAAAGCTGAGCTGAAGACACAGTGCCCCGTACCTCAGTGCACTGCCCATCCTGAACTAGGAAACTGGGGCAGATCATCGAGTGAGTGAGCGTACATAGGGATAAAAAGGCCCCAGACTTGACCTTGGCCTGCTACTGCATTCACGGCATTTTATGCCTTCAGTTCTAAATGTAATTTGATCTAAAATACTGTTTTTGCTAAGTTGAATTTTAATAATGATTATTCCTACTCTAAAAAATCATGACTTATCAGGGAGAGTTTAGGCCCTATGACTTGCTAGTGGTGTTAGCTGTTTTTGAGCAAAGACTTTAGTCACCATTCCCTGAACTTTCTAAAGCTACTAAAAACAGTCCAATAATTGCAAAATGTAAATTTATCACTACAGTGTATATAGAGCACATGTTTTATAATTTTAAATATTCCATTTGGCCTATAAATTCATAAACATTTTTGCATTTTATTTCATGACAAATCTTCATTTGTCTCAATGTGAAAAACTCCCTAGATAGTCTAGCAAAATTGACTCTTCATGGATATGAAACAGGTTTAGGCTGCTCGAAGTTCATCTCTCACGTAGTTCTCAAACACTAGAGTTGGAGTAGTTCATTTCCAAATTAGGTGAGTTGAGTAGCCTTATGGCTTTTTAGAGTAATTCAGAGGCTTTGGACCCACAAAGTTTGAATCACACTTTCTACTACTCACCTTTTGCATTTTGCAATGTTTTTAAATGTCAATTTCCTGATCTATAAATTGTGGTTTGTAGTAATACTGATAAGGATACTATTAGAGGGACTAGAGAAAATTTGTTTATAATGCTTAGAAGAATAAGTGATAGCTAACTGTTGTTATCATATGTAGCTAATACCATCTCTAATATTACTACGCTGAAGTCATAAATTTAAGAAATTCACCACCTCCTTTTAAAAATTGCCTGGTGGATAGAAAGTACATCATATGTGGCTCCTATTCTGATTATTATTAGCTTTCTATTTCTAAGTCAAGAGCCCACTTACCTCTAAAAATCCTAGGTAAAACAATTTTAAGAAACTCTTACACTATTATTTCATGTGTAACTTTATTTCCAGGGATTATAAATAATTTCTGAAACTTCTTTTATGAAATGTTTGGATAGTAAATGTCAAACTTTTTAAATGTTTGTCTATTTGAGAGAGAGAGAGAGAGAGGGAGAGAGAGAGGGAGAGAAAGAGATAGAGAGGGAGAGGGAGAGAGAGAGAGGGAGAGGGAGGGAGAGGGAGAGAGGGGGGGGAGAGGGAGAGAGAGAGAGAGAGGACGTGTGTGAGCAAGGGAGCGGCAGAGCTAGAGGGAGTCCCAGGCAGGCTCCACCCTCCCACCACAGAGCCAGAGGTGGGGCTTAATCTCACAAACATGACCTGAGCAAAAATCAACAGTCTGACTCTTAAGTGACTGAGCCACCCAGGCACCCACAAATATCAAACTTTTTGAAAATAATCAATGTTTTCTATTAGGGTCTTCTTTATCTTTGAAATAACTTTCTAATACTTAGTAATTTATAGGCAATTAGGACTGTAATAAAAATATTTTACATGTATATTAATACTTTAGTATTCCTAGTATAGTTACAATTTCTTTAGTTCATTCAATTCTTCAAAATTTGATATATGTTTCTCTAAAAACAAAAATTGGACACAGTTATGAACTATGACAGCTGATTTGAATTTCTGGCAGACAAATTCACAGATTCATGTTTAAAGTGCTGCTTAGCAAAATTTACCATTCTACCTGTAGCTGAGATCATCTTTTTCTAAGTGGCTTTTTTTTTCCTTTTATTTTTTTCCTGTCCCTGGTGTATGTCTCAAATTTTGAGTATAAGACTATCACCCAGGGACTATTTCAAATTCATAAAATCTATATAGAAAACCATTTAACATTTTAGACGTATTTTGCTGCACTGACAGATATGCATAAAGTATGACATACTTATTTTTCTGCTTAGCACTGTAACCATCTGCTTAAAAAGTGTTGATTAAGTATGATATTGCAGGTCCTTCATCAAATGAGACATCCGAGTTTCATTTGGGGCTCCAATGAACAATTCTGAATGCCATTCAAAGTGACAGTTCAGGTCTGCTCTTTTTTTTTTTTCCTCACACACATTTGCAAAACTTTCATGTTTTTGAGATGATCTTCAGAGAGAAAAAATCTAAATGAGGTGGAGCTGAGTGCTTGCAAGCTCTTACAATGCAGCAGCTGAATAGACAGCTTTCCACAGCCCTCTGACACGTGGTCTGTCTGGTTTATAAACCACCAGATTGATTAACGGATCCCGTGAAGTCCTCATAGAATAAGAAACTGCAACTCTTGTGGGTAAATCAGGCCTTGACAAGCCGTAAATATGAGACATATGGTGTCTGCTTTATAGCACAGGCTTTGGAGTGCAGCAGAACAGGGACCATATCTTGGCCTCACTGCTTACAGTTTGACCTTGGGACTATTTATGTTCTGGGTCTCATTTTCTCCAACTGAAGAATAAAGATAATAAAAGCTACCCCGCAAATTGTTTGACAGATTAAATAAGCTCATATGCGTGTACAGTGTCTGATACTCATTAGCACCAATCAAAAATAACCATCTTATAATATGTGTTGTCACTCCTGGGGCTGGCTTTGTGTTGTCACAAGTGATAAAGGCATTTAGCTTAGCAGCTCAACCCCAGACAATGCCTGAGAAAATCAAAACCAAGCATGATTTTTTTTTTAAGGAAACCAGTCTTTATTAGTGGAAGTCACATAGTGGTTTTCAGGTTCTCTATCTTAAAACCCTCAATGTCTCTGACTTCATCTAGATCAGTGTCTCTGACTTCACAGCCAACTGTGCTGCTTTGGTACCTTGTCCCCATCTCAGTGTGTCCCTAGGAATTTTTCTCAGATTTAGTTGTCCCTCCTTCAGGACATGGATTCCAGTCCTCCTGAGTAGAACCCTGACAGATGGCCAGGCTTAAATATCCCTCTTATTCTAGCACACCATTTTTTACCTTTTGACTCAAGTCCTGGCTAAATTCTCATTTTCACTTGGGTCTATCTTAATACCCAATGGGATTGTGCTCTAGGACTGGGCTTTTCCTACCCTCCTGGCATCCTGGACCTTACCCAAACATACTGGAATGTAGGTCTCGGCTCATCTCTGTGGTCTGCTCAGTGCTCTAAGTTTATCTCTTTGCTTCTTGTTCTTAGCTGCTGCCCTTTGACAACGCAAGGTGTCCTTTATAGCCTGGACATACTTGTGACAAGCACTGTTTTCTCTCTATCCCAAGGCAATGACCCCTTCCCACTTACTACCCTGATCCTGTTTTTGTTTGGATAACAGTGTGCCCAACTTTGAATGTGAACTGTTGCAATACTCTTATGTTAATCATAGTTCCTTTTATGAGTGACTGTTTTAGATGCAGGCAGGTAACCCAGTTTTTACCAATAAGATATAAGAGGAAGACAACTGGGAGACTTTTAGAGCAATTATTCTTCCTGATTAAAGAAAAGAAGAAGAATAAAAGAATAAAAAGAAATCTATATAAGGAGACGCCTACCCTTTGTTCTCTCCACTACCATTTACTGTTTTGAATATTATCATGGAAGAGGGTCCAAAACCTGGATCTGAGGCACTGATCCTTCAAACATTAGGTGACAAACCTGGGAGCGGAATCCAAGGCAGTGACAGAACAGACCACGCAGGCGAGAGCCTAGGTCATTGAAGGCATCACTGATGTAGAAAAGCAAGACACTGTCTAACTCTGCAGTTTCTGTTAGTATCATTTTACCAGACTCTTCATTTGATTTTCAGTTATTTTAGCCCAAATAGCCTAGCTGATTCAAATGATATGCATAGTAATAACTGAGGGTTCTTTTTAAAGTTGTATTAGCAATTAAGGGATATAAACCTTCTTTGCCAAAGGATCCACCAAATCATAAATTTCCTACTTTTTCAATGACAACTAAGCAAAAAAGTCAGCTTGAGACTTTATTTTACTTTACTTCATTTTCACTCACTCCCTTTCTTTCCATAGGGAAGAACATTTATTAATTCAACAATCACTCATCATGTCCTCAATGTAACAAATAAGTGCCCTTTAGGAGAGCAGATAATTGACAAGGAAAGATGAAAATTGCTCATAAATAACTATAATACAGAGCAATATGTGATGAGAAAGCGATGAATAGTAAGATGTGGGTTTATTGAAAGTAGAAAGGTTACTTTCATTAAACTCTTTCCAAACCACATATCCTGAAGAAGGGAAATGAGCATCTTGAAATTATGGAAATAATGGAAGTTTCAAAGTGGGGCAGAAAATTTGAGTTTGTTTCACCACTGCTTACCAGAGGAATGATCCTACACCAGTTTATTAAGCACAGTTTTGAAGTTTACTTATTTGTTGGGGTGGTTGGGTGGCTTAGTTGGTTAAGCATCTGACTTTGGCTCAGGTCATGATCTCATGGTCTGTGGGTTCGAGCCCTGCGTTGGGCTCTGTGCTGACAACTCAGAGCCTGGAGCCTGCTTCAGATTCTGTGTCTCCCTCTCTCTCTGCCCCTACCCCAATCATGCTCTGTTTCTCTCTGTCTCAATAATAAATACACCCCAAAAATTTATTTTGAACTTATTTGTAAGATGAAGATAATCATACCTTATTCAGGGAGTTGTTGGTGAGTTGAACTCTGCATATAAAGTCCTGTAGGCATGGTTCTTATTCCACATATTTTAATTATTGTGTTCATCTTGGGTGTACAGATTGGGTAGTTTGGGATAAGAAGAGTCTTTATCTTGTATTTGAATATTGTGTTTTCATGAGTTTTTTTCATTTTTTTCTTAAAACAACCCTAAAAGGTAGGCTATAGAGTTAGCCTCATCTCTAATACTAGAAAAGGAGATTTAGGTGTTGTGTTGTTTGTGAAAAGGAAACGTAATGGGAACCTACATTACCTGAAATCCAGTCTTAGCTCTATACAAACCTGGTATACCGCATAACCTCTCGTCCCCACACAGAGAACACACTTAATTATAAATTAGAGATATTCAACCAGACAAATTTGGATTCCCTCTATAAGTCTTTGGCTGCCTCAAGAATATAGGATCTGGGACTTGAACTCATATACTTTCATTTTGAGTCCAATATAATTTTGGTAAGACCCTTTATGATAACTTAATTAAGTAGGATTTAGACCACTGCGCAAAATGGTCCCACTTTCAGTGTCTCTAATATTCATTGATTATCCTTCTACCATTTCTAGTTTCAGGTTAAAAGAATAATTTACTATCCTATATGAAAGATCAACTAAACTGATTAAATAAATTGATGAGCCTAGGAAAAAGGATTACACATCCCATCAACAATGAGAACACCCCATGATCAGAACTTGTTTTAAAACACTATTCTCTAATAAAATAAATAAAAAATTTTTGGATGATTAGTTGATTTAGAGTTTAAAAGGAAAAATATAAGAGGAGGTTATAGTACCTTTGTAGTGACAAAATAGATATGTATTTGAAAAAAAAATGCAGAGACATGTGAAAGGGACCCAATAGTAAAATTGCAAGAGCATCCAAAGGAGAAGCTCAAACAATTTGAACATCACAATAAATAACATTTATTTTTAATAACATTTATATTGAACTGGATTATAATACAAAGAATAAACTAAACATCCATAAATCTATACTGATATAACTACATAAATGAATAAATATAGAAGAGATAAATCTTCCATATAGAACTACTCCAAATAATTTATGTTGGCAATCCCTCTACAGTAGATTAGGCAGTGGAGCTAAATCCCCACCCCCAAACACACGGATATAAACATTCTGTTGGCATACGATGTATGCAGTGACTTTCTTCCAAAGACTAGAATCTGTAAAACTCTGCAGTGTATAAGGATATGGTAGGGCTGCCAATGAGTTCATGGTAGAGGAACCCGCCAAACACTACCTGGGCTAGGTGATCAAGGCTTATATCAACAGTGATAAGTCATGTTGATATCGTGTATCCCTGATGCAGTGTGATCAGAAAGGCATTTCATCTCTATGATGCCTCCTCAAGCACAAAAGTCCAGTGTAACTAAAGAGACAACATCACATAGACTTAAGTCAAAGAACACTCTACCAACTACCTGAGTAGTGCTCCCTGAAACTTTCAAGGTCCTGCAGCAGAAGGAAAGTCTGAGAAATATTTACAGAGAGGAAGAGGCTTAAGAAACATAATGACTAAACGCAATATGGTTCCCTCTAAGGGATCCTGGCATAGAAAAAGGCAATGGACAAACTAGTAAATGGAATAAAAAGCCTAGAGTTTAGTTAATAATGTGCCAATGTTGGTTAGTTGTGACAGTTGCTCCTTGGTAATTCAAGCTGATAATGATAGGATAAACTAGGTGAAGAGTATATAGTAAATCTTTCTGAAAATCTTCATCTGTTTTAAAATTAAAGTAATCAGTTAAGTATCTGACTTTTAATTTCACTTCAAGTGATGATCAAATGGTTTAGATTATTTTGTATCTGTCATTTTATCTATTGTCACTTTACTAACATAAATATATTTGAAGGCCACCAATTTTTACACATGTAAAACAGCTTCTTACTCCACCAAAAAGACAGTTGAGCTATTTATTCCTAAAACTGGCCTTGTCATGCCCTCTGCTTTTGCTTTTAATAAGTAACTGGCTTAGGGACAATTTTGCTTTTCTCAGTTCCAAGTGTTTGTGTACATGCATGTGTGTGTGTGTGTGTGTGTGTGTGTGTGTGTGTGTGTGTGTGATTTATGTATGCATGCATGTATTGCAATTATCTGAGAATTTTTACCATCATTTAACCATCACCATCATTTTCTGGCCACTAATGACATATCATAATAATTTTTCAGCTATAATGTGTTAATAATTAAAATACAGTAGCTGAAAAATTATGATATTAATTATTATTAATGATGTATTTCCCCTACCAATATAATTAGTTGAAATTTTAAAAAGACTGTCAAAGTAATCCTCTACAAAATGAAAAAGTTTCAAAAGGAAATCTAAATAATGCCACATAACTAGTGTAGAGCTAGGGAAGTTAGACTTAGGCCTTGAAATGCCGTTAGTCTCTATTTCTTGCTATGCTGGGAACGCACATGTAACTTGTCATAGTGTGCTCTCATTTACTTTTCATTCTATGCAGGAACATCTCTTGGATTGTGTTGGAGGAGGAGGGTGTTGCACCCTTAGGGCATGAGTGGGCTTGACCTTGCACGTGGAAGAGGAGGGCAGTCTAAGCTTAGGTGTTAGCTGGGTGGGGAAGTTGCATATGAGCACTGGGACCCCCGGCTGCCCAGCGGTGCTCCCGCACGCACAGCTCATGAGTGAGGCAGACTGTGCTGCCATCCAGTTGAAAGAGGGCAGGGGCCTCTAAGAGCTGTTGCTGTCAGACAGTGGACAAGCCTGCTGACCTTTCCTCAGTGACCTTGACTTCTTTTCATATCACTAAGCTAATAAATTATTTCAGTATGTGTGCTGCCATGGACTCAGCAAAACATAGAGCATGTTGTTTTAGAACGAGGCTTGAATCCCTCCTTTCTGCATTACTATTTGTATAAACCATTAGAATCCCCAAGATTTGGTTACTATATATGCATTAGGAGACCATAGATATGTACCTCATATCACTCTCTTGAACATAGAGTGAGATTATGTGCAGATATATACATATATGTACACTCATATGCACACATTTACAATTGCAATTTAAATTTAAGTTGAAGTAAAATGGAATTAAGAGTTTGTTGTTGAATTTGTACAATTTGCCTAAATGACAACTAAAATAGTTACTCAATTTATGAATAATAGAGATGAAGTGATTTTTTAAAAAATCATTATTTCAAGGATATGAATATGACATATAGGATCTCCAGCCATGAACTCAAATGTGGATGATTTCATTCATTATGACTGAACACAATTCCTACCTCCGTCCTATCTACTTTAAATATAATAGAAATCTTATGTTATTTGGAAGAATTTGCTCTGGATCATGTCAGGTGTGGGGGAATAGGGTGAGTGGAGTTGGGAATCAGCGTGTATGTCTGCCACATTCTGTTATTGTTATTGTATGCATTGGGCCGGTCATTTGGCACAGTCAGCTCTGAGGTCTGCTGCTGCTGTGTAATGATTTTGAAGGGATTCTCTTGCACCCCAGCCTAGCTTTGTCTTTGGGTTCTTCTTTCTCCCAATGCTGCTGGCCTGTCTTACCACCTAGCCACGATGCTAGTACGCCCCAAGACATCTCTCCCCTTGTGTTTCTATCTAGGAAATCTCTTTCTAGCTTCTCAGTGATAGAATGAAAATATAGGAATAGTTTTCTTGCTCCTTCAAAGATATTCTTTCATGTCTGTAACTGCTTTTGTCCATCCCTTATTTCTTTAAAACCTTCCTAATGAATGTAAAAACTTGGTCCTTTCGGAGACTGTAGCTAGAACGGATGTAGCCAGTTCTTCAGTGTGCCCTTAGTCTTTCAGGTAACACCCTGAAACTGGTACCAGTTTGAGAGCTGACAAGGGATTAGAAAAAATGCTCCTAGGGAATTGAAAAAAATACCTAAACGTAAGTTAATGTCTTAGATGCACATTTTACCTGTTTACATTTGAAAACCCGTGAGGCGGTCATGGAATGAGGAACCTTGAAGTGGCTTGCTGGCACAGAGAGTTCAAGTACACCTGAAGATAACTGGACAGCACATTTGTGGAACATAGAGAAAGACTGGAATTTCTCATCTGTTCCATGACTCCATATGTACAAGTAACTCAAGCATGTTTATCTTATATAATAATGCTTTGATTTTTGGCAGGAGCTTCTAGATAAACATGTCATTTTGGAATAAATATGAATGTTTCCCACTAGTTATATCCAATGACAAATATCAAATTGAAGGTACTTAATATAGAGAAATAACCAACTTTTTATTTTGTAATTTGGCAGAAGTACAGTAAAATCTACCAACATAAAAGAAGAAGGTTGAAGTTACTGCCAGGGATTATAATTAAGCAGCAGCATATCATTTTTGGGAAGGAAGAAAATAAACATGTGAAGGCTCTGTGTATCAAAAAGAATGTATATCTGTGGAACAAGATAAATCTGCACTATTAATTACTGGCAAAGAAAGAAGCATGATATGACAATTAAATGTAGGAAGTTAAAATGTGCAAAAAGCAGAATAGAGTGAATATTGATGAACAACGGGAACCAGAATATGTTGGCAATGAGTGAATACCCTCTGTGGAAAATATTAGGTTATTTCCTTGAAATGGAAATGTGAAAATTAGAAATTAGATTGCTTGAACCAAATTGTCAAGTCACCTCAGTTAGGATGTAGGTAGTGAAAAAGACATTGCATTTGACATTTCCGAGGCTGTTTGTGCCCCTAGAGGCAGGGGTTGTGGTGCAGGTTTTAAAAAGTAAGAATTATTGATTCGAGTGTGGTGAGAAGGAAGAAGTGTCAAGCACAGAGGAATGGGAGGAGGCAGGGAGGTCAGGCAGAGTGCTCAGGGTTCTTGGTCAGGAAGGGAAGGAGAACCAGGTGTCTGCTTGGGGTGATGCCCTCAAGGGTTTAAAACTCTTTAATGAGCTGGGCCACCTGGGTGACTCAGTCCATTGAGTGCCTAACCTGCTCAGGTCCTGGTTTTGTGGTTTGTGAGTTCACACCCCACACTGGGCTCCCTGCTGTCAGACTGTCAGAGCAGAGCTCCTTCGGATCCTGTGTCCCTCTTTGTGCCCCTCCCCCACCAGCTCTCTCCCCAAAATAAATAAATATATTTTTTAAACTCTTTAATGGGTTAAAGAAAAAGTGTCTAAATGCATCCATATAGACACTTTGAACATCGTCAGATAGGAGAATCTCCGATGCCAACATAATGAATGCAAATTAAAAATCGGTCAAGAGTGTTATGAGTAAACCCTAGCAGAGATGGAATGGGAGAGAGAAGAGCATTGCCTCTGAAGGGGCCAATGTAATGATGGCAAGTGCAAAAGTTTTTAAAGACTAGAACAGTAGCATGAAGAATTTCAGTCTTTGTGACCTTTATTTTCTCTTAGAATTGACTATGTGGCCATTCAACTTGCAACAATCTGGCTATGTTCTTTGGGGAAAGCAATGTGTAAATATTGGCAAATATTTGAGGCTCAGTATTTGCAAGGTTTCTCAGAGTCCTGGTACTCAAAAATCTTAATTTCCTTGGGATGAATATTGAAATTATTCCAAGATATTTTTTTTGCATATCAAGTTAAAATGAACGTATGGGGAAAAATAGATTTTTTGTGTGTGACTCATATACCACTGTGATGATACAAACTTGTATTTCAACAAAATGGCTAACAGGAAAATGAGTGGGAAAGGTGATATGAAATCTGTAAGTTACAAGAGACTCCTTCTCCAAGTGACACTGAATGAAAATATTGCAAATGGAAAATAATTATAGTAAGAAACATAATTAGTAAGCTTCAGATTATCCAAAAACAGTAGTTTTATTTTACAAAAAGGTCAACATCTATAAAACGTTAACATGGCTAAATATACAGAAAGACAATAGCCAAACTTCTGAAATTTGCTTTCTTAAATCAAGAGCCATTATACTAAGTTAATATTTAATTTTTCATTGTAATGTTTACTTTCGTATCAAAGAAACTAAAGAAATATAAATGTTAAACCGTTATAATCAAAGTGGGAAGTTATCCCCAGGCTCTAGCTATGAATTTAGAAAGTCAGATTATATTTGTATTAGAATTAAAATTATATGGATGTCACATGCTATATTTCTTATTGTATTTCTACATTACATTTGAGAGAGAGAGAGAGACAGCGTGAACAGGAGAGGGTCAGAGAGAGGGAGACAGAATCTGAAGACAGGCTCCACACTGTCCAGCAGTGTGAAGCCTGCTTGGGATTCTCTCTCTTTCACTCTCTCTCTCTGCCCACCCTCCCCCACTCATGCTTTTTCTCTCTCTCTCAAATAAATAAACTTAAAAAAATAAAATTGTTAAGTCCAAGCAAACAAGTTTTAATAAGATAATGGTTAGTAGGCGTATTTGCAGCTCACTACTTCCAGGAGCATGCAGGGAGGGTCACCAGATCTCTAGTGGACTTTATGCACAGAAGAAATAAACATGTGATGCAATACACTGATAGATTCAGGGATTGTTCTTTACTATAGCTGATGCTAGCTCATCTTAATTTATACAAGATCATATTTACTATTTCCTTAAACATCTTGCTGTCAAATTGATACAATTGAAGCATAAATGAGATTTGCTAAATGAGATTAATGAGATCTCTCAGCATGATTTACATGAAAAGTGATAAAGATCCTTTTCTATATCAAATTAACATCTGACTATATTCAAAGTAAAATAGGCTGAAGGGAGTTGCACTACGTCTGTAATTCCATAATGGCTATATTGTGCACAGTAGGAATATCCAGAAAGGAAGTATCTCATAGTAGGCTAATCATTGTACATTTCTTGTTTCTTCTTGGAAAGTTAGGAATCAAACTTATCATTTAAATCATTTATTCAGTTCATTGAATCAGACTTCTGTAAGTAGTTTTAAACGTCTAAGCTGTGGCAGGAATTTACTAAAATGCCCTTCCTCAGACTGCCACAATTAATTGTCTTGCCACCTAATTACTTTTGCTACTGAAGGAGGCCCCTACCACCAGCCAGGTAGTACTAAACTCGTGAAATTAGCTGACTTGGGGACAAAACTAAAGTGATGTCCTTTCATACATTATATATCCTTTCATATACATCTGCCTTCATCAAAACTTCCTTTAAACTGCATGGTAAGCAATGCATACCATACTATATACTGTATTTTCATGGTCCTTGTATCTTTACCAAGTACAGGCAACCTTTTTAAACCAATGAGAAGGCAGATGTTCCACACAGTTCTCCTATTCTGTGTCATTAACTTTGGTGAATCTTTTGATGCTGGTGCTGAACTTTTCCAGCAAATAGCTACTTCCTACTTAAGAATTTCAAATAGAAGACATAAGTCCCCAAAGTATTAAATAAGGAAATGAATTAAATACCTTGCTTTCAAGGATTCCAGAGTCTATTTAGGGTAGGAGAGTCAGGCAAACAAATTACAATGGGACATAAAAAGCCCCATTATGAAGACACGTGTACAATGGTGATCAAGCACAGAGGAAGAGCATCTTACTTAGTCTGGGCAGTGAATAAAAGTTTCCCAAATGGAATAGCATTAAGAGCCTTGAAAATAAAATAGATAATAAGATATAAGATATAAGATAGAGGAAGGGCATGTAACTTGGAGAGCAGTATTATGTAAAACTCTTTAACATAAAGAACAGAGTATTTAGGGACTCTGAAAAGTAATACAGCAAGGTAGATGGATAAAAATAGATCATTGGCAGAAAAGCAAGTTAGACAGGTAGGTAAACTTTAGATCATGACCAATATTATGTGTCATGAAAAGCTCCTCAGATTTTTACCCCATGTAATATGTAAAATGCTCACATATAATATACGTATTGCACATACTAAATGTATAAAACTATGAATTCTAAATTATTTGTTGAATTATACTTGTATATCTCTGGATCGATAGATTGAATTCAATTTAATATTTATTTGCTCCTTGTATGATATTTTTCAAGGGTATCTCTCAAAGTTTTTCTTGAAGAGAAAAATAGTCTGGTTCAGTGTATTTGAATAGTTGAGAACTTTCCAATCAATTTCATTTTACCCATGGAAAATCCATTATATAATGGTAGATTGGCAGTATCTTAAAACATTTACCTTAGTTACCATAGGTGAAAGTGAAAACCAGTGTGCTAATAGAGCGACATGGTGATTTTCTGTCAACCATGAAATATGATTATTAGGAAAGTCAGGGAGATAAATATAACATATCAGTTCCTTAACAGAAATAGCTGAGCAAATTTTAAATTCATGAGCTCCATGGATATTATGTTGCTTGGAAATATTTATGTGATATTATGGTGTCCAAGTTTCATGATAAGTGGTTACTAAAAAGCTAAGTTGCACCTCTAGCCAGTTTTTGGTGTGTGACTACATTAATCTTCAATGCGGGACTATATTAATCCTTCTTACACTCTTCTCAGCAAAAAGAAATGTGTCATGCTCAAAACAAGCCTCTAAACAGGCCGGCATGAATTTGAAAGCATATTGACATGAATGAAGAAGAGCAAGAGAAAAATGAGGGTCCGCAGAGCACAGAGATTTATTGTAGCAGGAGGAGAAGTTAAGGCAGCTGGAGAAATGAGCTGCTGTTGCCAGTTTGTACGAGTAAAACACTGTTCTACAGAATTCATTCTGTAAAGTTGATATGAGGTTAGCAATTAGTACCTCATGTCAAGACCAACTATATGAGGAACTCTAGCTACAAAAATTTTATGTATTCAGTTTAAAATCCTGGATAAACTTTAATGAAATATAGAAATTTTAAGAGCATACAATATCAGTATTATAAAACAAGAAACTAATCTGGGAATATGAAAAAAGCACCTATTGAATAAACTTGAAAACAGCCACCAGTTAGTTAAGCTAATATTTAGATATTACATTAATGAACTTTAGAGTATTTGGGGACAGTCCATATATGATATTATGTGACATTATTGCAAATATTTGTCTGCCTAATCCATGAAACATGGATAACTTTTATTTTCATTTCCTTTACTTTCAAAAATTCAACTTTTGAGATAATAAAGATGTCATTGAAAATTAGAGCCACCATTACTAGATGCTATATTGTATTAAAAATTAACATAGCAAAACTTAAGTTATAGGCTTATTTTATGAGATACAGAATGATTTCTTTATATTACTCCACGAAGATTACTGACTGTGTACTATATGGAAATCACTCCTCTGATAAAGGTAGGGATGTTCAATTGTAGAAAACAAAGTCAATATTCTTACAGTGCATCTATTATATTAGAGGATGTCCAATTGATTGTACATAAAATTCTGATATGTCAGGTGGCAAATGTTTCATGATTCTCATCAAACATATAACGTGTAAATAATTTTATTGAACTCATGATTTAAGGTGGGCATAGGAAGATGGTGAAGTTCATTCCAAAAAGTATTTTGAGAATGGCCTTTTATAGACATTTTGAAAAGAAGGAATGTTAGAATAAAGCTCCTGGGCTAGATAGCAGCATTGAAGGAAGGTCCTATGGGACAGTAAAACACAATTATTAGGATCATTTTTTTTCTGAGGAGAATCCTACAAGTTAATATGTTACATAACTGAGTCTTGCTCTAATGAAAAAGGAAATAACATAGTCAAACAGAAAAATTCTTGTAGAAAATCAAGTAATTCTTAGATGTTCTTGTTGAACAATACCCAAATATGACATTGGAAGGACATGCAGTGCTCTCTTTTGATTTCTAAGTCTATAATAATATTTATTTGTTTGTTTATTATTAATTAATTTTTCTTTATTATTGATATTCTCTAAATATTTTATTTGCCACCTTATGCTTCCCTTAAGTAAAGATCTTTGACTCTTTGAGCTAATAAGATATAAATAGGCATTATAACAATATAATTTGACGTACTATAAAGCTTACTTATGATTATTTAGTTCCTATTTTTCCCTCATATACCATCTGAAGAAGATACATATTCTATACTATGTAGCTGTAAATAGTATTAGGACTAATAATTACTAATAGTAATAGGACTAGTACGGTCCTCCATTCGTCCATATTAGTATCAGAGATACTACCTTTCCCTCAGGCTTCAATACCCAATACAATGACATGTAAAAAATGCACACAGACACACACAAACACACACACACAGACATACACATCTTTGTTGTGTTAATGTGATTTGAGTGTCAATTTGTTATCACAGCATAACTGGTCTATGCTAATGTAGAAATTGTTACCAAAAGGTATTGTGACATCTAAGAGGTTAGCAATGGTTCTTTAGAAGCCTACTATGAGAAGCAGGGAAGATGAGAATCCATGTTTTACACTGCAAAATACTTAGTAAAACTCTGTTGATGTACCTTGGGAGGCAGATCAACTATTCAATAAAATCCTGTTTCTAGAGAAAGAGATTGGAAAAAGAAAGTTAGTAGTGTATGTTTGTTGCTGTTGTGGATTGGCTGTGTTCTCATAAAACTCTTATGTTGATGCCCTAAATCACCTATGTCACTATATTTGGAGACAAGGACTTAAAGCAATGGTTAAGATTACATGGGGTCACAAGAGTAAGGTCCCAATCCAAAATGGCTGGTATGTTTCTAAGAAGAGAAGGAGACACCAGGGAGGCAGAAGCACAGAGAAAAGGTTGTGTCAGGACATGGTAAGAAGAGGAGAGGGGCACCAGGGGAAAGCAGACAGGTTGATACCTTGATCTCAGACTTCTAGCCTCCAGAACTGTGAGAAAATAAATTTTTGTTGTTTAAGCTACCAATATTTGCATTTTGTTATGGCAACCCTATAAACTAAAATAATTGCTATTGACTGCTTTTGGCAACAAATTTATTATTATTAGCAAAAGAAGAAAAAAATGGTCTGTCCCCTTAGAACCTCAATTTTTCTAAGTCAGGAAAGGAACTGAGAAGACTCTGTGGCATATTTCCCAAGCATACTTCAGATATGACCAAAGAAGATAAATGGCAGGAAAAAAAAAAAACCTATAAGAGGCCAAGTTAACAGTAGAAAGGATATCCTTAGAGGAGCAAAATCAACCCCTAATCAAGAATCATTTCACATCCCTAATGTAAGGGGTTGTTGGAATTGCTAGAGTAATTGCTGAGTATCTCACAATCTTCTTCTCAATTTTTAAAAAAGTTTATTGATTTATTTTGAGAGGGGGGGGGAGAGAGAGAGGGAGAGTATGCACATGCTGGAGGCGAAAACAATTGAGTGTGGGTGGATATTGGTCACCAACTGATGGCAAGAAGCCTTGCAAACTTGACTTAACTCACGAAGAGTTTTCTCAACTTAGTGAGTTCAGAAAATGTCTCCCAACAACAGTGTAACTTAGAGTAAGTAGAAGCAGAGACAAATGAAGTGATGGATTCTGTCATATGGATATCTGAGAAAAGAATGTCCCACCCAGAGGGCACTCAGTTTGCACAGGCTGTGACCTACGAGTATTCTCAGTTGTTTGAATGCATTTCCATGTGCAATGCCTTAGAATTTCAACTTTTTCAACTTTAACCTAGCCTATACATATTGAGATGTTATAGCACTACAGACAAAAATGTAAATAGAATTGATTGTAACTTGGGAAATTATTGTTAACTCTTCTGTATCCAACCACAGTGAACATAAGTTACAATGAATATAGCCATCTGAAGACTCGTCCTTAACTCCAATTTGGTTTTGATACTATAATATTACACATTACTTATTTTAAAATATTTTATGTAATCTTCCCCGGTTTTCAATTATAGTCACCATGGTCTAGATTCTTTTGCAAAACAAAAACAAAACCAAAAAACAGGACAGAAAGACCTTAGTTTGCTGTTCTGATCCTTATCAATCCTGCCATTTAAAGCACTTTTCTTCTTTTATCTATATGTCAAATAGGTAAAATAAAATTAAAGTAAGATATTTGAAAGTTTTTAATGGATATAAACACATTGCATATTTTATTGCTAGTTCAATAAAGTTTAAAAAAGCACTAATAAAATATATTTCTGTTATTAATATTTTTAAGTGCCTCTTTTTTTCTTTACCAATCAGAATGAGTTATTTTCCTATTTGGGTTATATTTAGTCTTATGTTTCCCACTGGCTACTTAATTCCTTAGTCAGGTAGTTGATTTATATGAAACTCTTGTTTATGTCTCTAATGCCCTCATGTTATTAGGGAGGAATGACTTGAAATAGCAAACAAATTAGGAAGATTTCTCAAGAGGTATTTAACGGTGGCAAAAACAAAATAATTAAAAATATTAAGGCAATTTATAAATTAAAAATATTAAGATGATTCTGAAAATTTGTTTCATTACTAAACCAAGTTAGATTCACCTTTTTATCATGTATGCATTTAAAAACAAAATCAGAAGAGTCATTGCTAACACATAATGTTCACCAGACTGGAAATGCCTCACATTCCAAAGTTAATTACAGTAGGATGTCAATGTGGATAGGTTTATACTATGATTTCATCCATTATCACACCACTGAGGATATCACTCTTTTCAGTGAGATGCTAATTATGATAGCAACAAAATTATCACACACTGACAGTCAGTATATATAACAGATTTTTTAAATCTCCCAGATTTTTTATTCTTCCCTAAATATGTATGTGTATTATAAATCTCATGTAATGAACACAATAACCTTATGAGATAGGTATTATTATCCACCCCCGTTTTACAGGAAGGGAAGTCAATGTACTAAGAGATTAAGTAATCATCTTGTTCTCATTTTCTATTTCTGTGCAAAATTTCTCCCTAAACTCCATGTAGGATGGGCAAGCAGCTAGGGCTATAGAATCCACCTGCAACCCAAGGTGGCTTCTTCACTTAGATGTCTGTCACCTTCACTGCTGCTCCATCACTTTCTATGGCATCTTCTGCTCCCAGACCTCTGTTTGCAGCTTGTCCTGTTGGAGCATGGTGATGTCACTAATAAAAGTGGAGAGTGTGAAGCCAGTGAAGGCTGCAATTACCGTCAATCAAGCAACTGAAAGATAACACCCTCAGAATTGTTTCAGATAATATAACAACATATAAACCTTTATAACTTACCTGAACTTGTTATTTTTTATCCCTGTTTTTCTGTAGTGACTAGCCAAATAAATTTCAAATCGAATTTTCAAATTAATCTTTGACAGAGCAAGAAAGAGTACCCAGTGGGGAAAAAACCAGTCACTTCAACAAATGTTGCTGGGAAATCTGGACACTGACATGCAGAAGAATGAGCCTAGACCATTTGCTTATACCATACACAAAAATAAATTCAAAATGGATGAAAGACCTACATGTGAGAAAGGAAACCTTCAAAATCCTATGGGAGAAAATAGAAAGCAACCTCTGACCTTGGCCAGAGCAGCTTCTTACTTGACATGTCTCTGGAGGCAAGGGGAATAAAAGCAAAAATGAACTATTCGGTTCATCAAGATAAACATATTCTGCACAGTGAAGGAAACAATCAACAAAACTAAAAGGCAGCTGAGCGAGTGGGAGAAGATATTTGCAAATGATATATATGATAAAGGGTAAATAGTCAAAGAGTATAAAGAACCTACCAGACTCAATACCCAAAAATCAAATAACCCAGTGAAGAAATGGGAAAAAGATATGGATAGATACTTTTCCCAAGAAGACATCAGATGGCTAAAGACACATGAAAAGATGCTCAACGTCACTCATCATCAGAGAAATACAAAACCACAGTGAGGTAACTACCACTTCATACCTTATCAGAAAGTCTCAAAATAACTCAAAAAACAAAAGATGTTGGCAAGGATGCGGAGAAAGGGGAAACCTTTTGCAGTGCTGATGGGAATGCAAACTGGTGCAGCCACTCTGAAAAACAATATGAAAGTTTCCAAACAAATTAAAATTTGAACATCTTTCATGTGTCATTTGGCCACCTGTGTGTCTTCTTTGGAAAAATGTCTGTTCATGTGTTCTACCAATTTTAATTGGATTATTTGTTGTTTTGTAATGTTGAGTTGTATAAGTTCTTAATATATTGTGGATACTAATCCTTTGTTAAATATGTCATTTGCAAATATCTCCTCCCATTCAGTAGATTGACTTTTAGTTTTGTTGATTGTTTCCTTCGCTTTACAGAAGCTTTTTATTTTGATATAGTCTCATAGTTTATTTGTACTCTTGTTTCTCTTGTGTTAGGAGACACACCTAGAAGGATGTTGGTGCAATCAATATTGGAGAAATTGCTGCCTTTGCTCTCTTTTACGATTTTCATGGTTTTATGTCTCACATTGAGTTCTTTAATCCATTTAAATTTATTTTTGTATATGGTGAAAATAAGTGGTCTAGTTTCATTCTTTTGTACATTGCTATTGTTTTTCTAACACTGTGAAAGAAACTGTCTCTTTCCTGTTGCATATTTTGCCTCCTTTTTGAAGATTAATTGACCATCTATCATAGGTTTATTTCTGAACTATTTTGTTCCATTGATCTATGTGTCTATTTTCATTCCGGTACCATACTGTTTTGATTACTATAGCTGTGTAGTATATCTTGATATCTGGGATTATGATATATATCTTTTCTTTTTTTTTTTCAAGTTTTCTTGGATATTCAGGGTCTTTTGTGTTTCCATACAAATTTTAGGATTATTTGTTCTACTTCTGTGAAACATGTTTTTGATATTTTGATAGGGATTACATTAAATTGTAGATTTCTTTCATTTGTATGGATGTTTTAACAATATTTATTCTTCTAATCCATAAATATGTAATATTTTTTCCATTCATTTGTGTTGTCTTTAATTATTTTTATCAATTTCTTATAATTTCCAGAGTACAAGTCTTTAACCTCTTTGGTTAAGTTTACTCCTAAATATTGTATTATTTTTGGTGCAATTGTGAATGGAATTATCTTCTTAATTTCCTTTTGTGCCACTTTGTTATTAGTGTATAGAAATGCAACGGATTTCTTTATCTTGGTTTTGTATCCTGCCACCTTACTGAATTCATTTATAAGTCAGTTCTATTAAGTTTTCTGTGGAGTCTTTAGGGTTTTCTATATAGAGTAACATCTTATCTACAAGTAGTGAAAATTTTACTTCTTCCTTGCCTATTTGGGTGGTTTTTATTCCTGTTTATTTTCTGATTCCTGTGGCAAGGACTTCCAGTACTGTGTTGAATAAAATTTGTGAAAGAAGACATTCTTGTCTTGTTCCTGACCTTAGGGGAAAAGTGATGTTAGCTGTAATTTTTTAATGTACCTTTGTCATGTTAAGGTATGTTCCCTGTAAATTTACTTTCCTGAGGGTTTGCAACATGAATGAGTGCTTTGCTGATGCTTTTTCTGTATCTATTGAAATGATCATATGTTTTTTATCTTTTTTCCTATTGATGTGATGTATCACAACGATTGATTTGCAACTATTGAACCACTCTTGCATCCTACTTGATCATGGTGAATGAATGTTTTTAAGTATTGTTAGGTTCAGATGTGCAGCAAAATAGATTAACCTGGAAGACATTATGCTAAGTGAAATAAACCAGACACAGAAGGAAAAATACTGCATGATATCCCTTAAATGTGAAGTCTAAAAAAATATATATCTAACTAAAAAATGTCAAAATCTAAAATAGTAATAGTACATAAAATGTGATTATCAGGGATATGTTAATTACCTTGATTGTGGTAACCATTTCACAATATATACATATAAAAAGCACTATATTGTACACTTAAAATATATACAATTATTATTTGTTAATCGTATTTCAATAAAATTGAAAACCCAAAGAATTAGATGAAAGTTGTTACACTTGATTATCTAAAACACTGACTAAAAATTCGAACTCTTCTGGTAGGTGTCTGGTAATTTTTTTTTGGTTTTAATGTTCATGTCCCTTTTGAGTAATGATGAGGCAATTTTTATTGGTTAAATATTTGATTTTCCACCTTTGCAAAATGTGCATTTAAAGTCTTTAACCATTTCCCCTTTGATTTTGTCTTTCTTTCTTTCTTTTTTCTTTCTTCCCTTCTTTCTTTCTTAGGTAAACTTAGCCTCAATATTTTATTGTCTTCATAATATAAAAATATATGAAGCTTAGAACTGGATCACTTGGCTTTTTTTCCTCTTCTCTCCTCCCAGTTCAAAATGTTAATAGCTAGCATATTCCTACATCGGCACTGGGGCTCAACCCATTCAAGTCTTAGCACAATCTTGGTATTTTAGGCTTTTTTTCCAGAAAATCATCTTAGTCTTCCCACCATAGCCGTTCTGTTTCCTGTCCTAATGCCGCTTTTCTTGGGCATAAATAAAATCTTTGCCTTTCTTGTATTCTGTCACTTTGTGGGGCTGGTGTCTGCCACACTTCCTGCAGAAATTCTGGCAGGTTTTAGGAATCCTCTCTGTGGGGGAAGCTAATAATTGATATTTAGACATTTCCAATTAATACTGGTCAGTTGTTAGATACATGTGTTATAAGTATCTGATCCCATTCCGTGGCTTATGTTTTTATTCTTTATTAGGATATTTGAATAAAATAATTTATTAAGTTGCATATAGTCCAATTTAAAATTATTTTCCCTTTCACTTAATGGTTTCTTAAACAAATCTTTGTCGACACAGGGGTCATGAAGATATTTTATTCCACTCCTAGAAGCTTTGTTGGTTTGTTCCCATCGAGATTTCCATTTCATTTGGAATATAGGTTTTTGTATGGTGAAAGGCAGGGTTTAGGATTCATCTGATTATATATAGTTAGGCATCTGGCTCACCACATTTATTTAGGAAACTGTTTTAGTTCACTATAGCGCCGCATTTGTTGTATGTCTTTTAGTGGATATACATGGGTCTGTTTTGGGACTTCTACTGGTCTGTTCATTTATGCTTGTGCTAAGGCATACTGTCTTTATTATTATATTTTAAAATAAGTTTTGATAACTATTGGTTAAGTTCTCTACATTTTCTTTCTCAGTATTGCCTTAGCTATTCTTTGTTCTTTACATTTTCATATTAATAGAAGAAACTGCCTGCCAATTTTTTATACAGGGTAATAATAACACTATTTAACATTTACTATTCAATATTTAGTAAAATTAATTATATCTTAATTAATTATATTAAATATTACATGATATAAATTAATAGAAATATAAATTATATTTTAATTGAGTATACTAAAATATCAATACCATTTAATATTTAATAGACATAATATATCCTTGATTATGCCTTACTTTGCTTGTGTGTATAATAAACATTTAAAAATATTTGTGCTTACCAGTTTTATTTATTTTCTTATAAATCAACCAAGAGTCAAAACCTTGACTGAATTTGTGCCTATTGGCAATCTCACTCATACTGCTTTAGGAAAAATAACTATTGGCTGAACAGCAAGGTTTTATATGTAGCACTGTGCATGGGTGGCTGCTTAAGTGCAGTGCAGGAAATAATTCTCCTTTAAGATCTTTTCAGTTTGGGAAGATTCCAGTTTTAAAAAAATAAAGAAGTTACATTAGGGCTTCCCTCAACTGTTCAGATTCTCTCTGGAGCTTGGCTCCCATTATTTGCCATAGAATAGGTGAGGAGTCTGGGACCCCCATGTGTAGAGACTGAAGGGAACTTATGGAAACATAAGTTAAGTCGTATTCGCAGTGGTAAATCTTCCTCAGTACTAAACCCAGTGCTCCATTCTTCTCAATATGGTCACTGTCATCGATACACATTTGACAACATGGGGACATGGGGTAGCACAGAGACTTCCTCTATTTTCCTGAACTATGTCATAATGTAAGGAAGTCCCTAAGTATAATGGATTTTGATTCTCAGTGTCTTCTTAAGAGGAGCCAGTGCGAGTGACACACGTGTGCCCTCTCTATGGCATGAACTCCTCACTATATTTCATATTATTTTGCATAATGAACTCAGTATATTGTCTCTTTGTGTAAGTAATCCCCAGGCAGGTTTGCACCTGTATCCTCTCCCCTGTGTCCAGACATGGCTAGGAAGACTCGTGAGGGCTCAGTAACTTGTGAACACAAAACTTCTCTCTAACAAAGACAGAACTAAAATGCTAGTAGCTCATTTCAAGTGAAAATATGTCACTTTTTTTGTAAGAGAAATATTTGACTCTTTCTTGATTACTAAAGTAACATGCTTTTTATAAAAATGTCCAATACTAGAAGTAAGAAAATAAAACTTTAAAATCACCATTGTTCTGTAGATAAGTGCTATTAACATTTTAGAGTAAATCCTTCCAAGTTTTTTGAGATAGATAAATACGCAGACAGACACTATTCAAGTCTTTTATAATCTACATTTTTCACTTCGTAAAATATAGGGACAAACGGTTGTGAAATCTCCATGTCAATGCATATCAAATTGCATCTCTATTATTAGTAAGTTGTGTAGAATTCACTGTATGGATGTATATCATACTTTATTTAAGCATCCATCTACTGATGAAAATGTGGGTGGGCTAATTTGTATCCTAATGTACCAACATAGTTGAGTGAAGACGGTAGATCGCTAGAGGAAATGACACACATTCACCTAAGTGTTGGGCACACACACAGCAGTGGCCCAGGTCTGGTTTCTCCTAGATCTTCGTGGGGCTTTAGAAAATAGTCCTGCCAGCAGAGCTTTTATCTCTATAACTTTGCATTTTAAGTCGCTCCCGCTGTTTTCGTCTGTCGTGGGCTTTGTTCATACAACAGCTCTATTAGAAAGCTGAGAGAAACCCACTCACTCCTCTTTCTCCCTAATATTTCCTAAAATGAACCAATATTCCTTTAACCCGTGAGATCCTGCTGTTCTTGTGCCCTACAGAAATCAAAGAAGCATCACCAGAGGACCTGCAGGTGGCACCTGCTTCCTATCCCTTTCTCATCAAATATTCTTATTATTTGTAGGAAGATTTTCAGAAATTTTCTTATCTTTGTAAAAATGTTTTCACTTTCTGCTCTTCACCTTATACATTTTTACATTTTAAGTATTTTTTTTTTATTTTGGAAAAAATTAGATTTATAGAAGAGTGGCAAAATAGTAGAGTTCTTTTAGACCTTTAATACAGTTACATTGGTCTCTAATATTTTCATCTTATATTACTACAGCACATTTGTCAAATGAAGAATCTAACAAAGTATATTACTGTTAGTTAGGCAAACTCCAAACTATTTGGATTTAACCATTTTTCCATTAATTTCTTTTTTCTATTCTAATTCCTTCAAATATATTTACCAGTATTTTTTTTTCAGACTTTCTTATTCTTCCTGGTGAAGATTTTTATGTGTCCAGTCTATTCAGTGCATGTACATGCATACACACACACACACACACATATAGTGTTGATTCAGTAGATCCACATAGTTACTTTTGATCCACTTCACATATCATTTCTCTTCATGTAAAAATTATTTTGAAATACTATTCCCAGCTTTTGTTATAACTCAGGCTTCTCAGCTCCATTAAACTGCCAAAAAAAAAAAAAGAGGGGGGACAGGTATATTTTTTTGAATACCTGTGTGTTTCAAAGGATATTAGATATTTTCTTTCCCTATCCCTGCCTTTTTCTGCATGTCTACTTTCTCGATATTGATTCTGGACAGTCTCCTTCAAATAAATAAAAGGGTGAGTTGTCATTTGCACCCTTGAGGGCAAAGAGATAGGGCTTATCAAGTCTGAGAGCTGTGAAGAAGTAACACTCCGTAATTGGAATCTGCTATAGTCCAATCTTTAATTTCTTTTTAATATTTATTTATTTTTGAAGAGAGAACACAGTGTGAGCAGAAGAGGGATAGAGTGGGAGACCCAAAACTCAAAGCAGGCTCCAGGTTCTGCGCTGTTAGCACAGAGCCCAATGCACAGATCCAACTCATGAACCCTGAGATCATGACCTGAGCCAAAGTTGACACTTAACCAACTAAGCCACCCAGGTACCACCATAGTCCAAATTTTAATAGTGGTTAAATAATAATTCAAAATTGGAGCACCTGGGTGGTTCAGTCCATTAAATGTCTGACTCTTAATTTCAACTCAGATCATGAGCTCATGGATTGAGCCCTATACCAGGCTCAGGTGCTAAGGTTCTCTGTCTCTGTCTCTCTCTGCCCCTCACCCACTCATGCACCCTCTCTTTTGCTAAAATAAATGAAATAAACAAAAACATAATATTTCAGAATAAAATTAACTTGGTAGATAATAGTAAAATATTATTACAGTATTAGAATCGGCTTCAGTCTTAAAGATTAGCATGCCAATATATTAGTAATTGAGTTTGCTAATGTTTATTCAGGGGCCAGATGGCAATATGGGTTAGCAATGAATATTCCTATAACTTTATAGGAAAGCATGTGAACTTATTATAAAACAAAGATTATCTCATGCTGGAGTCCAGCTCAAGCAGGTCCAGGGCTCCCTGAAGGATGGATGTTGTTGGTGAGAGAGAGTGAGAGAGGCTCTAGTTTCTTTCTAATCACCAGGCAGACATCTCTGCTCTGTCTGATTCTCTGCCTTTATTTATGGTAAAAGGTACAAGTACCAGAAAGAGCAGTAAATGATTTCTCATAGATAATTTTTACACTTTTCCAGGACATGGGTTCTGCAGAAGTTATAATTCTAGTAGTAACAATTGTCATAAAAAACTTAGCTACAGGCACTGATGCTATTATATGGGAAGGGAAGGTATTTTTTTTTTTTTTTTTTTTACAAAACCTCTGGTATAGCCCTAAGGAAGCGGCCTTTAACCAAAAAGCAACAGCATTGTTTAGTAAAGGTCAGTTTTTGTAAGTAAGGGTCATTAGGCTGTTTATAACTCTAAGAGAAAGTTTCCCAGAAAAACAGGATTCCCAGGAGACATAATACCTGCTCTCACAGTCCCAAAGACAATTGATATATTTTATTGCAGTAGTGACTTTTACAAAGGTGTCCATGCCCAGAAAGTAGTCAGTTATCAGTTAATTGCTTAGGAGGAAAATTATATGTTGCTTGTTTTAGTTGCATTGGGGTGTATCTAGTTTACTCATCTTTCCCCTGACCAGGTGCAATCACACCTCAGGGACAGGGCAGGGCGACAGTCCACTCCTGACACTAATCAGCAAAGCACTCTGAGCTTTGGTGCCCAAGCAGAAATGAAAGTTACAAGAGGGTAGATTTTGGAAGCTGTCTGAGGGCAAGAGACCGTGCAAACTTGCCGTACTCTCACCAGTTATTTTCACTCAACCCATGAGTTCACATAGCTCCCAACAATTTCAAACACATAAAAATGGATAATATAACTAAAAGTGAACCATGACAATTGGCAAGTTAATAGAGGCCTCCCCCCAAAAATGAATGTGAAATATATGAATGTACCCCAAAGCATGTAGCAAGAATGCTACATTTTCCCAAATCAAATAAATCCAACACTAAGCTTATAATTTTGTCAGGCAGAGTAGCAGATAATTTGAGTGCAGAAATTTGGGAAACTAGTGACTATTTTCCTTTTCTTGTGGTTGCACCTGCTCCAGAAAGACTAAAGTATCTCAAATGTTTGGGAACATTTTTCCAATTTCAATTTCTATAGGTTAATATTTAGATGTTTGAAGGTGATTTGAGAGAAGTGGATGATTTACCTCCTGCCAAGCTAGGGCATGGCAAAGCTTATTCAAGTCTTCCAGTTATATATCTGGGGTCTTATTTAAGTGAGCACACAGGGAGAACTCTGCCTCCCCCATGCATACTTGGTATACACCCAAACATGCGAGCAGCGTCTCCATCACTCCTGCAAACACAGAACCCTACAAGGCAACATTATGCCCTATTCTCAGGGAAGCTCACCTTTTCCTGAAGTGTTCTATTTATGCCTTCTCCAGATACATGAGCCCTTCTCACTTGGAACAGCTACCCTTTCCCACAAAAAACAGAGAAAGATTAGACGGCAGTCTCCTTAGTGCAAAGCAATGTTTGTTTCGTTTTGCAAAACAAAAGCTGCTAATGTGGCCTGAGGCAAGAGTACTTAGTTTAGGATTCAAAGTGCAAATACATTTTGGGGGAGAACAGAAAAAATACCTCTGATTTATAGGAGATTATCCAACACTGGGAGGAAAACAAAACAAAACAAAGCAAAACAAACAAAACAAAAGAAACTAGAAGGCCAAGACCCAGAAGCATTTCCAGATGGAAGTGTTGAGAACATTGTACTAAGAGTATTCTGATGAGGTAGGAGATTATGCTTGGGGAAGCAAGAGGTGTGACCCAGTTCTGTATCTAAACCCTAGCCAGGTATTCACAGCTCTTAACTGTTCTATAGCAGCAAAAATTACAGAAGTGAATTTCTATAATAAGGCAGAGGAAAGCACTTTTAAGGAGTAGGGGGAAATCTTTAGGACTTTTTATCTTCCATCTAAAGCTGCATAATGCATAAAATCTGTCCCTCTGAAGAGGACCCCAGGGAAGGCATTCTGCATAGTTCCGATAGAACTTGTTCTCACTTGAACATCACCCAAGACAGTTCCTGAATTTTCCTCAGTAACGTACGCCGGTAAAAAGGAAGAGAAGCATAGCAATATAGGTTCAGGACATATTACTTTAAATATTTTCTATTGAATAATCTGAGAGGAATGGGAATTCTTTATAATTATTGTGTCAATACTGATACACAGAAACAATCCATCTAAACTGAACAATCATGAACAATCATAAGATAGAAATCATTTAATAAGTATTTATTACAGGATATCTTTTGGGAAGCTAGCACTGAAAGGGTGATATTCCACAACCTGGGGATATTGAAGTGTACAAAACTGGAGAAACCTCTGTATTTAGGAATATGCAGTCCATAGAGAGAAGATGTTGGACAGTGATTTCATGAGATTTAATCATGTAGGAGTGGTCAGTGAGAAGCAAGTATGTTGGAAAGGGAAAACGGAGTCATGCTCAGTTTAGGGTCTGACTGTAATGAGAAGAGATCACCAGATAATAAATTTGCTACAAGTATATAATTTATAATTTGTATACCTATATACAATTTAATGAAAAGAAATATATTTAACCCATACTGGGTAATTAATTTTCAAATCATCTCTAATATATTTTTTATGTCTTCAGGTAGTAAAATTTCTAGATAATATGATGGTAACAGCTAACCAGGCATGCTTACTTTTATTTGATGTAGATATTTTCAAGCCAAGGAAAACAGAATCATTATTACCTCCTATAAAACAATGTCTAAATCAAGCTTGGTCACTTTTGGATGAATCTCCTTTTCCACAATAAGTTGAAACTTGCTAATAAATGTTGATCCATAGAGCTAAAGTCACTATGAATCTAAAATTTACATCTCGAAGTGCTCTGAAGCCTTTCTATCATAAGGCAGTTTATGCATACATGTATCCAAAAGATGTATACTTCCTCTAAATATCTTATTACTTGAGCTGTCAATTCTGAATAAATTATGCTAAATATGACCTATCTGTGTGAGAAGAGATATGGCTTAGTGTATGATGTGAATAAGTTAGCATCTGCAAATGAAATTTAGTGAGCTGTGGATAATTGGAATTCATTGTGTAATGGTTACGTGTTCTAAGTTTTCATTCCTTTAGTTATCCAGACTTTACTATTTGTCCAGCACCTTAATGGTTTAAGAAAGTTTTATGCTTTTCTGTGAAAAACATAAGACAGTCAACTTTTCTATTTTTCCAGAATGACCATTACTAAGGCAAAGTCACCCTTTGTTTCATACATTGCTCTTCAATATTATTTATTCAACAAATGCTCAGTGAGTACCTGATTTGATTCAACCTCTGTCTTCTCTATTTATGGTGAAATGACAAATGAAGCATGTTTCTGAGTCCTTGAAAAAAAAAAATTCAGAGCAGTAGGAGATTTAGGAAAGTCAATAAATAATAATATAAAAATTGGAATGTGAGCAATGTCCTATTCAGTTGTATAAGTGGTAAAGGCTAAAAGTGTATATAAAGGAACAAGACAACTGTCACCAAAAACCCGTAATATTTGACTTGCATTTCAAAGGTTGAGTAGGAGCTCACTGGGAGAATAGAGGTGAGAGTAAGAAACTAATAATTCTGGCAGAACAAAACAGCATAAAAAGGAGAAAAATATGTCTACGCTTGAGAATACAAGACGGACAAGAGAATGAAATGTAAGAGACGATCTCCAAGGACCCTGATAGCATGGTAACAGGATTGGAAATTTTATTGCCTGGCATCCCTCATTGAGATATACACAAATCAGTGTCGCAATTTAGCATTTGTGGAAACTATCATTTCTTTAGAAGTTTCAAGAACTCAGATTGAATTGGGCTTTCTTCTTGTTGTTGTTGGGGTTTTTTTCATGATTTTACTGGGGTGTTCTAATAATTATCAATTTGTGCCGCTGGACATTCCCTTATTTTCCCTTTAATATTCATGACTCTCAGTCTCCGTTTTACTCCCAAACCTGATAATATTTTCTGCCTACATTTTTTTACTAAGGTTTGTCATCATTGCATTTCTTACACACATTCCTTTCTTTCAACTTATTAAATTCTTCATTTTTGTCTGCACATGATCTTTGTTAGCAGATTCATTCATTCCAAAGGCTTCAAATATTGATGGATTCTATCCTTAAGCAAACTTTGTCAGACTGCTTTGAGCTTTCTTTTTCCCAGGTCTCAACCTTGGCCTGCTGCCCTTCCCTTGGCCTGCTGAGGTCAATCTTAAAAAATATCCTGCTAATTAAGTTTAGGAAGAATCTCTAACTCTTGGTATCTGATCAAGTTCTTTATCTCCTACCCTTGTTTTCTAAGTGCTTGTCCTGCCTTTAGCAAGAACCCTGTTAAGCCAGTTTAGCAAAAATCCTTTTCTCCTTGATATCTAATCAAGTTCCTCTTCCTAATTTTCTATGCTTTCAGAAGCTAGTTCAATCTGTCTTTGCTATTAAGATAGTCTTAAGTAACTACAAGTTACTGATTTAACAACTAAAGTTTAACAATTAAAGTTGTTTAACAACTGTCAGAATAATTTTTAAATATTTATTTTTGAGGAAGGGAGGGAGAGAGGGAGAGAGAAAGAGAGGGAAAAGAAGCCGAGAGAGAGGAAAGGAGAGAGAATCCCAAGCAGGTTCTACACTGTCAGTGCAGACCCCCATGTGGAGCTCAAACCAGGAACTATGAGATCATGACCTGAACTGAAGTTGTATACTTAACCGACTGAGCCACCCAGGTGCCTCAGTATAATTTTTTTAATACAGTTTCACTTCCATGCGAATAGCTACCAAATCACTATCCCACAAGTACATTATGAACCAGCTTTCTTTCTGCTGTAAAGCATCTCAGTCAGTCATCAACTGTTTCATCATATAAACCTGTGTCTCACAAATGGACTCTGGGTTTGTTAGAGATAACATCCTTTTCATATTACAGGCTTAGAATTTCAGTATCATTCTGAGCATCATAATTTCACTGCCCTCTCCCTTCATATTTGAGCCCAAAGTTATGTGCATCCTTCATTATCCAAGTCTTCTGCATACATTCAGCCTTTCTGTTCTGTCTCCTGCCTCTAATTCAGTTTTCCATCTTGGAATCCTACTGACTGGTGAGTCATTTCCTACTCTTTCTCCCTCTTAATCCTCTTGTAAAATACCATCATTTTTCACAAAATAAAACTTTAATACAATTACATGAAACTCAAACGCTTCTGATGCTCCCCACTGCCTACAAATATATTTTCCAAAGGTCATACATAACTACTAGTGTCATCTAAAACAACGACATAGGTGATGAGAACGTATTTTCAGATGTATTATTATAACATGTCACATTAATTATTATTTGTATAATAATTTTAACATAAAATAGTGTTATTTTCTGTGCACATCACTATACTTTTTTTTATTAATCATTCAACTTATTCTATTAGCTGACAGTTCTTTAGTATAAAGTAGAAATTATAACACAGTAAATGTGAGAACCTAGATTCCTGGTTCTGAATTGAAGTTCTGCCTTTTTCATCTATGTACTCTTTGCCAAATTATGCAATATCTTATGCTTTAAATTTCCAATTTGTAAGATGAAGATAATTATGGAAGCTACCTGAGGAGGTTATTATGCAGTATGATTGAGATAATTTGTATAGGTTAGAAGATTGATTAGCAACTTAATGTTTTATAAAAAGTGATGTCAGATATGAATATTGTTAGTAATTATACATTAATTTAAATTAAAATTCACATTGTGACCTGTTTTCTTCTCTTTAACAAGTACTGAAAAAATATTTTAAAAATTCAAATGTTAAAAAAAAAATGATGAGGGAGGAGCCTGGGTGGCTCAGTTGGTTGATCGTCTGACTTCTATTCAGGTCATAATCTCACGGTTCGAGCCCTGCATCAGGTCTGTGCTGACAGCTAGCTCAGAGCCTGGAGCCTGTCTTCAAATTCTGTGTTTCCCTCTCTCTCTGACCTTTCCCTGCTCATGCTGTCTCTCTCTCTCTCTCAAAAATAAATAAAACATTAAAAATTTTTTAAATGATGGAAAATAATTCACTTTGGTATATAGAGAAAGCATTTGCACAGCTTCACACATGAATTTAAGAAAGTACTTAATGATACCACCATAACAGGCAATCATGTTAAGACCAGAGCAATAATTTGTGACTGTCCTTCATTTGGTGAAGGGATAATTAGTTCCTACACACAACTTCTTTCCTCATGACACTTGTTGGCTTTCATACAGAAACACTCTCACTGGTGTAGTAAGATGGAGGAAAGCATCTTCCAAGATGAAATCTTCAGCCTCTGATATAGTGCATATAATTAGGCCTGGCTTTGCAAATTAGCCGAAGGCATCTAAACCAACTAAGTTTCTTCTCACAAAATAAATTCACATCAAGAATATATACGTGAGGAGGAATACATATGATAATTTCAAAACTCAAATTATGTAGTTAATGCTTCAGTAAGAGTGAGTTGCATGCACAATGTTATCTGAAATATATGCTTATAAATTTGTATGAAAAATCATTGAAAATATTTTAAACATCTAGATAACCTCTTAAACTACCTTTCTTTAAAACCATAATTTGGCTGGTATAAGCAGAAAAAAAATCTGTTTCTAATATTCTGTGTCTATTTCCAAATAATTTATGGAAATTTAGATTCTGGACACTGCCTCATGGCTGTAGCAAAACAAACGTTTGTTAAACAAATAATTTATATAATTTGGGGGGAGGGGAGAGATTTCCTAGAATTGAACCGTTTTAGAAAACCTGATTAAGTATTTTTAATGTTTTATTTTGAAATAATTTTACTTATAGAAGAGATATAGAGACAGTACCAAGTTCCAATATGTTCTTCACCCAGGTTTTTCTAGTATTAATATATTTCATAACCATGGCACAAATATCAAAACTATGGAATTAACAACAGTATAGTACTATTAACTAAACTACAGTCGTTCTTGGATTTCCTTAGTTTTTTCTACTTCTTTTATCCATTTTTGGGCAATATGCTGCAGTTTTATTCTCCTTAATTTTTTTCCACCCTGTATCAATTGAGCAGTCACCCTGTTCATTTCATCTTGAGTTCTCCAGACTTATGGAATAAATTTTTTTTATTTTGCATATAAGTAAACTCACTCTATGTAAAGTATTAAGCTATAGGAGTGTCTGGGTGGCTCAGTTGGTTGAGCATCTGACTCATGGTTTAGGCTGAGGTCATGATCTCATAGTTTCGTGGGTCCAAGTCCTGCATAGGCCTCTGCACTAACAGCATGGAGCCTGCTCCAGATTCTCTGTCTTTTCTTTATCTGACCCTCCCCCACTTGCACTGCCTCTGTGTCTCTCAAAATAAATAGATAAGCTTAAAAAAAATAAAGTATTAAGCTATAAAGATTATGATGAATACATGCAGTGCTCTCTCCACCATTCAGAATTGTTCTGTTGCCCCCCCCCATCCCTTGATAGTTCCCTTCTATTATCTTCACCTCTTTCCATTTGCAACATCTGGCAAGAACAGACCTGTTTTCTGTTCCTTTCTGATGTCTTTTTTATATTGTCCTATGAATGGAGTCATCCATCAGGTAGCATTTGGATTTGGCTGCTTTCACTTAGCTCAATGCATTTAAGATTCATCTGTGTTGTTGCCTGAATCAAATGTTTGTCTCTTTTATTATTGGGTAATATTCCATTGTCTGGGTATACCAGTGTTCACTGATCCTCTCAATTTGACAAACATCTGGTTTGTTTATGGTCTGAGGTTAGTCATAAACAATTTTTTCTATAAACTTCATGATAAGAAAACAAATATTGCAACTAAAAGTATCTCAAGAATCTGCACAGACAGTTCACCAAAGACGTTATGCTAAAGGCTCCAAGCATATTTACAAAGCCTCAAAATCACTAGTAATTAGAGAAATGCAAATGAAATCCAAAAGGAGATACTACGACATATCTACTTACTATGAGGTTTTGTGTTAAAGAAAAAATTGACAATCCTAGGTGCAAGAATATTTACTTCTATGTATTGATCATAAATATCGCACCCTTGTTAAACTTACTTAAGCAAATAGGCCTCCTTCAAGGAGAGAATGGGTTTTCAGTTTTTGCCTTTATGTAGAGCTCGGAGGGGTGGTGAGTCCAAACAAGCTCTTCAAGGACTGTTTCTTAGTTTACTATTGCGCTATGGACCTCATGGGTACAAGGCAAATAACTGGCTTTCAGAGATAGATGCTTCGGGAGCCAGCCTCTCAGAATGACTCTTAGTAGGGAGCCAGATGTGGGATACAAACCTCTTCTCATGGAAAAGCTGAGAATTTTGACCTCCTAATTATAGGGCTCTATGCTGGCATAGGGTTTCGAATGAGAGTGTCTCAGCCTTTCCTACCAGTTTTGATTCAGGCATTTCTTCATTTGCATGATTCATAAGAGTCACTGACTAGCTTCTGGATTTCATTCAGAAGAAACTGCTTCATGTGCAGTTCATTTGATATGTCTGCGGGAAAAGGTAAGTTCAGGAGCCTCCTATGTTGCCATCTTGGACTAGAACCTCAAGAACTCTTCTAATAGGAGTTGAGAGAGTTGACCTTTGGTCCTGGTTCATTAAAGCATGATGTGAAGCATATCACTAAATTTCTCAGCCCACTTTCTTATCCACAAAATGAGATTTGTGGAACTATATAAATATACTGCTAAAAATTCTGTGATTATGAATTATTAAGTTTGAACATAAGAAAAAAATTTGTGCAGTGAAAATGTCTATCACTGGGACTAGGAGGTAGTTGAAATAATAAAATTAGAGACACAAAGTATAAACTTACAGAAAAGCACAGTCATCCACTTTAAAGTAAAATAGCCTTTAGAAATCGTCAATAGAATGTCTATAAATTGATCTTTGAATTAGTTAAATAAGAAAGTGCAGTGATACAATGACTTCTATTAAAGTTTATGTAAGTGAGTTGAAATCAAAATTAGGTGATCTTTGAATTCAATTAACTCAGTAGCAGCAATAAAAGATGTGTAAAAAGCTACTACACAAATTATTAAAAGACACTGTTATAGAAAGTTTCATTTAAAAGTCAGTCAAATCACAGGGTGCCTGGGTTGCTCATTAAAGATCTGACTTCAGCTCAGTTCATATCTCACAGTTGTGGCTCAGAGCCTGGAGCCTGCTTCGGATTCTGTGTCTCCCTCTCTCTCTCCCCCTCCCTCCATTTGCATGCGCCTACAGGCCTTCTATCTATCTTTCTCAAAATTAAGATTTAGAAAAAAATAAAAAAATAAAAGTTGATCAAATCAAAGTAAAGTTGACCAAGAACAAAGCCTAAGGATGCCCAATGAGCACACAATATATCAGATTATAAGAAATGTAACTGTGAGAGTACAGGACCCTAGATGTGACACATGGATGGCTATATTGTTCCATTAGTGTAACTGGCAAAGCCTGACCCTGGAGGAGCTACTCCAAAGTTACTGATTATGGTCAAATCATCCTACACGTTACTTAGAACTATATGCTGGCTATGAATCTCTGATTTTATTGAAATCTCACCAGAGTTAAGATGGGATTTTTCCTCACATTTGTTGGCTAAAGAGCTAGACTTGAAATGAATTTAATTATATTCATATTTACATAGTGCTACTTTTAGATATAATATTTTCATTAGAACCCAGCTCATTTGTATATTTGTTGAGTTACTTAAATTTTTTGAACATTAAGGGAAATAACATTTTAGGCTTGTGTTGTTAATTTGAAATACTGAAGATAATTTTATTAAAAGTTTAAATATTACCTCACTGTTTAAGAATGCTAGGTATGTTGGATTGTGTCTTTGATCATTAATTATAAACTAGTAGTATAATTATTCTCATTCTTAAGTAGTAAGGACACTAAAGTACTATAAAAACTAAATGCCATCATAATTGGCAATACAATTAATATAGAAACAATGCTATGCACAGACTGGATCATTTCAGAAGAATTGCAATGACTATGAAAAACACATAAAAAGAGCAATAATTATAAGAAAGGAAGACATATTTGAGATTCCCTCATAAATGTGACAAGGATAAAAAATACTTTCAACTATGTTCAAAATCATCTATATATTTTTATTTCTAAGAATAAATAGCAGATAATATGGTCACCTGTCAATGCATATAAACATTTAAATAATTAGTATTAATATTGCCTTGTGAAATTGGTGATGATATTGGTTGAGGAGATTATTTTGACAATGAGAAGAGATTAGATTTGGAAAGAAGACATACTTTGGGTGAATTTTTACTAATATTTTTCAGTCTTTTTCCTATAATGATGACCAAAGGTAGATTTTTTTCAACATGTAGTTTGTCAGTTGGCACAAACAGAAAGAAGTTATTGGTGGTGGTGATGATAATGATGATGGTGAGGATGACTTGTCCCATTACTAGTTTAGGTCTTAGACTTTTCTGACTTAGAGATTAAATACTTCCTCTAGGATACATATCCATATATGTTTGCACATTAGGTTTTGTTTCACCAAAGGCAAGTAGCCAACCTTCAACATAAGTGGCATGAAGTTTCCAGGGAATATAAAATGTGTAAAGGACCATGTGCATAGTAGGTATTCAATAAATATTGAATTAAATTCAGAGGCTTTTTCTTAGTATCACCAGTCATCTTTTGTTCTCATTAACTGGTAATTGTTTCCCTATTGGGAATTCCCTTTCATACCTTCTTCAAAGACCTAGTGTTTTCTTTACTCTCTTCTACAGCAGACTATGTTATTTCATTAAATTAACAGTAAAGTTTCTGGGAGCCTGGCTTCGGCTCAGGTCCTGGTCTCGCGGTTTGTTGGTTCAAGCCCCACATAGGGCTCTGTGCTGACAGCTAGCTCAGCGCCTGGAGCCTGTCTCTAGATTATGTGTCTCCCTCTCTCTCTGACCCTCCCCTGCTCACCCTATCTCTCTCTCAAAATAAATATTTAAAAAAAGCAGTAAAGTTTTTTAGAAATCATGTAAAAATGTGTGTGTGTGTGTGTGTGTGTTCATGTGAAGGCCTGTGGATTTGTGTAGGAGAGATTTGTCTGGTATTGGATACTTATTCTTGGAATTGACTGAAGGCAGAGAAAGCTATTCAGATGTCAAATGTATCTTTGAGACATGGCCTTGAACATAAGTGAGTGGGTATATGATGTGCTCAAGCAAATATGTTCTTTTCTTCTTGTACATCTCAAAATTTCTCCCGTGCAAGCATTTTCTTTCCATGTCATCCTTTGCTCCCGTCTTTTCTTGCTTCAGCATACATGATTCTGTCTCCAAGTTGACTTCTCAGCTCATTGTGTATGAAAAAAATCTCATTAAAGTTTTCATGTATCCACCACATTGCCACTGCTTTGGAATGTAAGTGTTAATGAATGTACATAAAATAGCTGTGTTGGTAACTAGTAACCATGAAATAGTATCGGATCCTCCAAACATTGTGGGATCCTACATTATTTGCAGAAACAGAATGAAGGGGGAAAAAGGGGGAATGACATTTGTGACTAAGGAACATTATTTTAATTTCATTACAATCTTAAATGCTTTTCAGGATTTTGAGTTTAGACGATGTATTTAATCCTGATGATTTGCACCTGTGGATAAATAGTAATGGCAAGGAGGGAGATGGGTGGGAATTGAACTGGGATTAGGGACATAATCCAAAAATTCCATTAATTGCTGTGAGATTTCTAATGAGTCACTTAAAAATTAATGTGCATTTTATAGTCAACTCTCTTCTATGTACAGCAATATTTGTTATGATTATATTCCTTGAAAATTGCTCACCATTTGATAAAATTTCCATTCCAGAAAAACCCTGCCAAGTTTTTCTTCTATATTTATGTACTCAACAAAATGCGCTTCCAATTGTAAGGGAGATTCATGTCCCAGTTTGAGAAACATGGGCGTATTCCTATTAAGAGTCTAAGTCATATTCCTAGAGACAGTACTTTAAGTCTTAACCTAAATATATGAATGCCCAATTGATAAAAATATAGGGATCTTGGCAGAAAGACCCTACCAGTGCACCCATTTTTAAGAAAGTTCTCATTATTTTATTCACTTTTTCTTCTAAATAACTGAAAACCTAGATTCCATCATTAGGTAGCTAAATTGTGCTAAATATGCAATTGTATATGGCTCTCCAAAGGTAATTAAAAACCACATTGCCAGAAAAAAATGTGTAGGTAATTGGACATTTCAAAAAACAGCTCTGAGACCAGAAAGAAGTAAACAGGTTTCCAGTAATAATACTTTCATTTTCTGTATGAAAATATGCATCTATTAAAGAAAATTAGAATTAACTTTTAATATACAGTCTTAAGTGAATATTGAATGGTATATGCAAAAAGTTACAGCCTGAATAAAAATATATACTTTCTTTTAGTAAACAGCAAAAGATTTATATGATCTGAAAATACTTCCACTTCTTTTAAATAAGCAATTTAAATTGAAGCAGAGTCACAAAACACTCTTTTGGTCATATGTCCATGTTTGAATATGAGCCCTTTAAAATGCAAAATGAGAGGAAATAAGATGCAGCATGTTTTTAGCTGACCAGGATAAAGTTTAAATGAAATATAGATGCTATAGAAATGAAAATCTGAAGCTTAGATGTTTCACATTTCAAAGTTGAATAATCCAACCAGACGGTAGCAAAGAAATGGAAAAATGGAGCATGTAACACCATTTGTCTATTGGTACATAGAATTTTGTTATTTTGTGTTTTATATATACATATAATATGTACATATGTAATATGTATATGTATATATATGTACTTTATATATTATTTATATATAAATTTGCATGTAGTTGTGTGTGTATGTGCATACACACACACACACACACATATATACATATACCTCTGAAACACACCTCTCAAGTACACTCTTTGAAGCTAAGGATATATAACATTAACTTCAGTATTAACAGAAGAAAAATTGCTTTCCCCAAATTCATTAAAGACCATGGAAATCAATCTCAAAAATGACTTATCCTTTACAATTTAACTTGCTCTGGTAGTTATAACATTGCTATTGATGTGAAAATACACTGCTTGTAGCTGGTCATCACCTTCACGCCACCAGCACTATGTGCTTTATTTGTCACCCTCAAATGTCCTATTGATTTATATACAATTAAGAAATTTGCAACTGTTTTCTCTCTTAAATTACAGAATGTTATGAGCACATTCACTTAACCAGGAGAAAGGAGGAGGAGAAAGAAACTCACTCACCTACAAACTTATTCAGATGGCTATTTAGTCAATGAATTAATCAGAGCAAACAATGCACATTTCTCATGCTGCCCTTTAGGATATGGAAAATCTGACTTACCGTATCTGGAAAGTTTTGTATGTGAATCACTCTGCTGTCTACTGTCAATTTATTAATATGCACTTGAGGTGACCATAGGTTAAGTACCAAGTCCTCATCCTCAAACATAAGGAGAACAGAACATGCTCCTTTTATTCACAAGAGAAACGAAAGACTGAGAGTTCTTCCTTTTGCCTTACATCATTGGAGGTGCCCACTTGGGAAGCAAAACAGATTGGTCTAGTTCTTGCGGAAATACTGAAAAATATTTACAAACTGATATTTTGTTAGAATTTTGCATCTATACTTAAGTCTAATTTAAAAAATTTTTTTAAATTTATTTTTGAAAGAGAGAGACAGAGTGCAAACAGGGGGAGGGGCAGAGAGAGAGGGAGACACAGAATCCAAAGCAGGCTCCAGACCCCGAGCTATCAGCACAGAGCCTGATGCGGGGCTCAAACTGTTAGTTCGTGACCTGAACTGAAGTCGGACTCTTAACTGAGTAAGGCACCAAGGTACCCTATATATTTAAGTCTTTTTATCAAAGAAGTTGAGGAGACAAAAAGTAATAAATCACTATATATACGTATTATATATATATAAACTTTTGAGGGCAATGGACCATGATCTTCCTGATCTTCCCTTCCTGAATATAGTTTAAGTATAAAAGTTTAAAACTTCCCAAGGAAGTCACACCTACTCATCATTGAGATAATACTTATTTACACATGTTAATTTTTAAATCAATAAATATAAAATTGAGCTCCAGTCCTTTCTGATTATCCCACTTTGTGTTGCCAGCTCACACCCACTCTTCCATATTATGTCAAAACTGTTTATGTAAACGTGCTGATGAAACAGTGCTGGGCAGCAGCTTGGCCAGAGGAAAATACGTCATCCTCTTTGCAAATTATAGGTTGGGACCTTTTATTTTTGATATACAAAAGTAAGAATTATTACATGCATTATACTTTATCAAGAATAATACTTATTTGGGTAATAATTTTTGAAGGGGAATAATAAAAACTATAGAATTGTATCTTCTGAAAAAGGAAATATGTTTTTGCCTCGATGGATTCTGATGGTGAGAATATGTGACAACTACAATATTTGTGATATTTGCCAAGATGGACAGTAGAATGTCCTCTGAGTATTCACAGTATTAGAACTCAGAGGGCATTTGGTGATCATTTATTGCTGGATATTGTCCCATTATAAAGGAATCATATTCTTGGTATCCCTCATTGATTTCATTGAAATCCTAGTTTCTTTTTAAAACATTTTTTAATGTTTATTCACTTTTTTTAGAGACAAAGAGAGGTAGAGTGGGAGAGAAGCAGAGAGAGACACACACAGAATCTGAAGCAGGCTCCAGGCTCTGAGCTGTCAGCACAGAGTTTGAGCCCAACATAGTCCTTTAACCCACAGATCATGAGATCATGACCTGTGCCAAAGTCAGAGGCTTAAGCAACTGAGCCACCCAGGTGGCCCCTACATCGTTGTTTCTTAATAAAAATACAGTTTATTTATATACTTTTAAAAATTCTACAAATCAGTTAAAAGATTATCTGTCAGATTATCTGGCAAAATTTTAGTACAGAGATTTTCTCTTTAGAGTATATGGTGGTGATGAAATTTATTGTTCCCAGAGGTGGCCCTACAAAGAATCAGAGGCCACCAGAAACACTGACCAAACATCTGCTTGGCAGTTACCTCAATTCTTCTTGTTAGGGCTTAAAAGTTTCATTATAGTGGTTTCTGCCTTGAAGATATGAAACCAATTTTCTAGTATCACTCAAAAACATATGTTCTTATCACAAACCTTAATATTTTATAATAACACAAATGGCTCATTTTCTCAAAACTTTACATGGAATAGAAATAATAAATATATAGCCATCTTATTGAATGTCTAATTTTTCAAAACATGGAGAATATAATTGAATACAATTACTAGTTCTGATTGATATCGTTAAAGTATGACTTTCACAGTAATCAGTGCTAAGTGCTAGTGCTACAAAAATGAAAATAGACATCTAGAGTTGATAAATGAGAGATAGATAGATGATATATAGAACTGTATTTAAGATACACAATTTACTTGGGATAGATCTAACAGCATAATTTTAGTAGAATATGTAGGGAGTAAATACAGAGGGCTTTGAAGGGTGGTGATCCAGTGATTGGGTTAATTACATTACACACAAACACCTATACCCATTCATTCATCCATTCATTCAATAATACAATTATATATTAATGAAAGGGTTGAACAATATTTTGTGTTCTCTGCTTAAGCTTGTAAATAGCTTAGAATTTCTGGCACTTGAGTGGCAGTGAACGAAAGAAATCCCACACAAATCTTTCTAAACATTCATATTTCAATTTAAAGGCAGAAAATTAAGCTGCACTGCCTTACCTGAAGAGAAGGGATTTGTTCTAGGAATCCTTTCTTGACTAGTTGCAGGTAGGTGCTGTCACAAACTTCTAGACATCATTAAGCATCTCTTCTACCTCTTGGGTAAGTTGCAAATGTCTTTTAAAATGGAAATGATGAAGAAGGAGTATATTTTACATTAGCCTGCTTTGGCACCCAGGAAGTGGCAATCCAGGCTTTCTCAGACAATGACTGGAGATGTCAGAGTCCTCCTGACTCAATAATTTCTTCAATATTGCCAGATTCATAATAAAAAATCCAGATTCATAAGCCCAAAGGCAAAATAGGTAGTCTCTTCATACTAATGTTGAAAGTATCTGCAGATCACCCATCCACGTAAGTCACAGCTAGTCTCAAGTGTAGATTTGGTTTATGGAAAGTTTTACTTGATAAGGATCGTTCGAACTCATATCCTTTAAAATCTATGTAACTGTTACATTACCTGAATACAAGGATGCAGGAAAACAGTTTAAAGCATTTTCCTTCTAGCAAACCCAACAGAGGACAAAACATTTCCTATTGTCACATTGTTTTTATTAAGAACTCTCCAAGTGTGCTCGTAATGTTAGAAATCACACTTCTCGTGCCATTTATTTTCTTGAACAATATGAGATGAATATAAATTTTAGAACTAAATCTCTCAAAAACATTTTTTCTGAGTAAGTACACACTGTATTTCTTTTTAGTTATGTTGAGACTGTACAGTTATCAGTCTAAAAGAACAATGTAGGAGATTGCAATGGAGTAGAGGAGATTTATAGGATGAGCTCACTTTTAAAAGGAGTCAGGTTTATGAGTTTTCTTGAGAGATGGAGTGCTTCCCTTATTTACTCAGAGGGATGAAAACAATCAAACGCTCCATGATACTAGACCAAGATCACCAATGGGAAAACAGTAGCTGTCGTAAAGATGCACTTTACTGCATCAAATAAAATGTCCATATATAATGAAAAAATTATGACTTAGGAAATGAAATTAGAAGCCCGAAGGGACTCAGAAATAAATACAGTAGAAATTGACTATTGCATGACATAGACCTTTAATTAGCCTTTGTTCACAGAAAGGTATCTTGAAATAGCAGTTTTATTAAAACCCATTAAAATAAAAGTATGTTCTAAACATAAAATATAATAATAAGTGCTACATGGGAATATATCTCAAAATAACACATCTTACTGACCAAAAAATAATTTATGACCTTTTTTAGTCTTATAGAAAATAAAATATGTGCATTCCTCAATAGCATCAAGAAAACAACCCATATAAATAAAGGCATTTCACACAGATTTTCAGAGCCTTATGAAAGTTAGCTCTGCTCACAGGAAAGACATGTACTGATATGTGTGACTTAGTGGAACAAATGCTTTATGGTGGCTCTTAAACCTGAACTCTAGTTCTGAGATCTACCACTTACTGGCTGTCTAAAGCTATTGCTCATGGATTTAACCTCCAGGGAAATTATTTTCCTTATCCATTAAAAAACGGCCTAGGATCAGCTGCCTTACCTGAACATACATTGATGTAAATGCCTAAAAAAAGGAAAAATTTTTAAATTCAACTGCTGCCTATGTTGACCACAAGTATTTTACATTTTTTCCAATAAATCTATAGTTAAAATTTAGTTTGTTTTTTTGCCTAATTGTTCCCCCATAACACAGACAATAGCACCAGAAGATTGCATTTACTGCTGTAAATTCATTTTATAACATAAATTGAAAATACGCCAAGCTGTAGTTTAGACAGGGAAAATGAAATAATGACTAATGACAATCATCCAGGTGATTCATATTAAAAAAAAAACAGAGACTCTTTTTAATTCCTTAAAGAACTGTGGAATACATGGACTTTTACTAGGAATTACCTCCTATTGCCCATATCTGTTTTTACATATTAATATAGAAATATATAAATGTGGAAATATGGCTGTCAAAAGCTATGGTGGGAGAGCTGTGTAATCAGCCATGATAGATCCAGTCTTTTAAATTTTTGTTGATTCCAATACCTAACCTACCCTCTTCTTCAAATTCATTGAAGTTCTGATTTCTGGCCTGAGGATCTCTTAATATCAATGGTTAAACTAAATTTTTAACTAGGCTTCCAGACTCTGGCCTGGCTCTCTTCTTATTAACCCTCAGAGTTTGTGTTAAGCATGATCAGTTAAAAAGTGTTCTTACCACACACACACACACACACACACACACATGCACAAAAAGTACATGTACTTTTATTTTCACTATATGACCTCAAAGAGTTTCCAAAGTAAGCATTTGCCTAACCAATAGCAGCATTTACCTATTTCTGTGTTCCACATACTCACCAATGCTAGGTATTGTAGACTAATACATGACAGTTTGATGAATGCAAAATGATATCCTTTTATGACTTTAATATAAAGTGGCTGATAACTAGAAGTAAAATGAATTCCAATTTGGAAATAAAATAAATTAGAAAAATGTAAATCATCTAAAAAGTGCTTGTTTAACAAAAATTTTTGCTAAGAACATTGAGGAAAATGTTTATGGCCCTAATTCAGGTTCCTTAAAAATGTACTTTTCCAGCCTCAGGTACAAAATGTTTTATTTGTAGCCTGTGTGCCAGTTACATGAATTGTTCCTTCAACACACACACACTTACCTTTATTCATGTTCTTTCTAGGAACAACCTCTTGCATTTCACTACCTGGTAAAATCGAACTCATCATTCATGACCCGTACATTATAACGTTTCCTTCTGAGTTCTCACTAACTCACAATAACTCCTCCTGAGACAAATTTTTATAGTTCTGTATCTGATATTAAGCAGCACCTTCTTCAAAACAAGTTGGTGTATCATTCTATCATAGTGAAATATGGGAGATGTGCACCATTTCCATTTTCAATCTGTGAGCTTATTTGTTAAATCAGGGACTATGTGTTATATATTCATCTGTGTATGTTTAACCCTTAGCCCAGTGCCAAGTATAGCAGGTACTCAACACATTCTGAACTGGATTCCTTTTTGCATCAGTCTTTCTTAATGAATCAATATGTGATTAAGCAAAATGGACTCTGGATAAACTTGTAAAATATGCTTAGTTTTCAGTAGCAGCAGGTTTACGTAAAAAAAAAAAAAGGTTAAAAATGTGTTGTGTAATGTAACTTTAATTTTTCTTTGGCTATAGTGCTTATAATGTAATAAACCAAAGGGAATTTTAAAAACACATGCCTAAAATTACCAAATAACTTAAAGACTCTCAATCATACTTTATAAAAATATATTGACTACTTATAAATAGATTAATAGTTGGTATGAATATATACAGAGACAGGCTATATATTGATCTAGCTCTGTCTTACGTAGAGACACATTTTATATTTCAACAAATATAAGACACAATTAATTCTAGGAAGCTCCACTATTGATACATGACTAGCAAAGGTAGAAAGAAAAGAAAACAAAAAGCTGCATGGGCATAATGTTTTTTATACTCATCAAATAAGCTAAGCTATACTTACTTAAATACAGGCGATCATATCACTTGAATGCAAACAGAAAACCAGGAAGTACAATTATAATAAATTAGGTAAGGTGTTTTCAGAATCTTTTCCGAATTAAAATCAAATGCTCATGACATACTTTGTTGCTCAGAGTCATTGATGTCAGTTTTTCTTCCACATAAGACTGTACCATCAAGGATACTGGTGTTACAACATTTTAAAGGAGTCCTTAAGGAACTACTAGCCATCAATTCCAAGTTCTGAATCTCATTTGCACTTAAGTACACCAAGAGAGGTTTTTATTCCTGCTTTAGGAATATTTCTAAACACATTTCTAAATCACTACTTCCCCCCTTCCCTTTGCTTCCTTTCCATATTACTTGTGTCTCTGCAGTTAGTGCTCTTTTCTCATCTTTAAGATTTTGCTCAAAGCTACTAACATTCATTCTGTAAGTCTTGATGCGGGTGATTTTAAGAACTTGTGCAATCGTTAATAGCTACTTCATGAGTGCTTAGACAAGAGCCCTACTGGAAGATGTCATTGACTATGGGATGTATCTCAGTTGGCGATCTTAATATATGGAAAGATACGTGACATAAAGTCAGAGGAATATAGCATAATATTTAGTGATATCAATCGGCAAGATTTTACTTTCACAATGTATACAGATAGCATCACGTTGCACGTCTTGAATGTCTTATGATTTTATTTATCAGTTATCCCTCACTGAGGGATCTTTTAAAATGTCTTTGTTTTCATCGTTAAACAACTGAAAAGCACGAGGCATATACACACATCTCACTGTTTACAGCAAAGCAGAACTTTATGTTCTTTCTCACGAGTTGACTGTAATAATATTCTTTCTCAAGATTGTTATTTAGTTCAGTTATTTAACTGAAAGTTTAAACAGTTTGAACATTAAAAATCATTTATTTTTTTACAAGGAAAAACAGATTCCGTTTTACAAAGATATTTTGTCTCCTTAACTGAAAAAAAATAAGTTCTAAGGACCTACTTCTTTCCAAAGAGAATTGATGGAGCTTAAGATATACATTTGGGTAACTTCACCAGAAGGACATTTCGAAGAATTAGTTAAAATCGGAGCCCTGAAAGTATAATGAAATCCCCAAAGTAAGTCTTGTGATTTGAAGGTATCTGTAGATGGCATTCAGGGCTTCAGAGATCAGTGCACTCACTATAAAAACTGATTCATAGTCCTACGATGCTACTATAATTTTCATGATAAAAATATGTTCTTTTTTCTTAGGCTACTTTGCAACTGTTTCATTATTAAAACTATGATTTGTCCAGATACAGTAATCCTGTAAATCAAAGAGTAGTTCCTTCTTAAGGCAGCCAAAGCAGCTAACACTTAGAGCCTTGTAGATGGTGTCACTATCTTGTACTTCTCTGCATAACAATGACTTTGCTTCCAGGTACATCAAGCTTACTGCATCTTTTATTTATTTTTTTTGTTTTACTTTTTTAGTTTGATGGGTATGATTCTCAAGTATGCAGTATGTACACTGTTCTTTAAATTTTATTATTTATTATTTTTTATGTTTATTTGGTTTTGAGAGAAACAGAGACAGAGCATGAGTGGGGGCGGGGAGGGGCAGAAAAAGCTGGAGACACAGAATCCAAAACAGGCTCTAGGCTCTGAGCTGTCAGCATAGAGCCCAATGCAGGGCTTGAACTCACAAACCAGAAGATAATGACCTGAGCCGAAGTCGGACACTTAACCAACTAAGCCACCCAGGTACCCCTGTTCTTTAATTTTTAGAAAATTCAAATCTGCCAGAGTCCAGCTCCAGCAGGTCCAGGGTCCCCCTGAAGGAGGACAGTGTCAGTGAGAGAGAGTGAGAGAGCCTTGAGTTTCTTTCTGATCAGCAGACGGGCAACCCTGCCCATCTTGCAGGCGTCTCTACCATTCTGGCAGGCATCTCTGCCCTGTCTGGTTCTCAAGCTTTATTTATGGCAAAAAGGTACAAGGACCAGAAAGAGCAGTAAATGATTTCTCATAGATAAGTTTTACAAATTTCCAGGGTATGGGTTCTGCAGAAGTTACAATTCTAGTAGTAATGATTGTCATAAAAAAACCTAGCTACAGGCACTCATGTTGTCATAAGCATTTTTACAAAACCTCAGGTCTAGGCTTAAGGAAGTGACCTTTAACCAAGAGGCAAACATCCTTCTTTAGTAAAGCTCAGTTTTTTATGAGTAAGGGTCATTAGGCTATTTATAAAAAGTTCCCAGAAAACAGGTCCTCAGGATACGTAATGCCTGCTCTCACAATCCCAAAGACAATTGATACATTTTATTGCAATAGTGACTTTTACAAAGGCGTTCAGGCCCAGAAGGTAGTCAGTTATCAGTTAATTGCTTAGGGGGAAATTATATGTTGCATTAGGGTGTATCTAGTTTACTCATCTTTTTCCTGACCAGGTGCAATCATGCCTCAGGGTCAGGGCAGGGGGACAGGCTGCTCCTGACACTAATCAGCAAAGCACTCTGAGGTTTGGTGCCCAAGCAGAAATGGAAGTTTCAAGAGGGTGGATTTTGGAGCTTTCTGGGGGCAACGGACTGTACAAACTTGCCGTACCCTCACCAGGAATTTTCACTCTACCAATGAGTTCAAATAGCTCCCAACACAAATCCATATCTATTTTGAGTTCCTCTTTGTTACAGTAGTGACTAAATGAGTGAGGAGATCAATAATCTGTTTAGTCCAAGCCATAGGTTCATAGAAATAAACTGGAAATCCTCATTTGCATCTCCTTTCCAGTCCATCCCTCTCCTTGCTGCTTCTCTAGTGTATCTTGGGGATATAGTGATCTCTCTGCTGCTTTGATGTCATCCTAAGGTATTGAAATCTATTGTATCCTATGCCTGGATGAAAAATATAAAGATACCCTTTTTATGAGGGGGGTGGTGGCAGCGTTTATAGCATTTTGCCCAAGAAGCATAACAAGAGCATTTTCTGGGTCCATCTGGTCTTACTGTTCTCAACTCCTGACACAAAATATCTATCATCATATCCTTAAAGATTTCGCAGGCTCTTTTCTAGTTTCTGCCTTCCTCCCTGTATTTCTGCCCCTCATTTCCTTTCTTCCCTGAACTTCATCTCTCTCCCTCCCTCCCTTTCTTCTTCTCTTTTAATTTTTGAGTGAAGAAATTTCTTTCCTAAGGTAAATAATATACAGCCTATTAGCTACTTGAACAGTGGCTTAAAAAAAAATAGGAAACTTTGAAAAAAAAAAAAGCTCTGGTTGATTCCATCCAAATATTAGCTTACCAGAACGTCTGCTGGATATTGAATAACCCAGAATTGGACCTGAGTGAGAAGATTTGGGCAAGATTCATAAAATAATCAAACTTATTCAAATGGACAAAGCTTAGAATTTCCTTTTGGTTCTTTATTCTTAGGAAGGACTTTATGTCCATGGACCTAAGAAAGTCACGGTTGGCGATAGAAGATATAAAAAACAAAAAGAGGAAAAAATAGAAATAGATGGGCAGGTAAAAACATTGAGGAGAGAAGAGCTGAAAGAACATTTAATAAGATACGGGTGTTATGTGGCTGAGCAATGTGTTAAACCTGTAGCACGTCACAATACTTTCTCCCACGCTCCATACTACATGTGAATCTAACCCATAAATCCTTGTCTTTAACTCTGCAAATATATCCTCCAGGTGGCCTGAACTCTCTAGTAAAGGTATTATTCTATGTGTTTTGTTATGTGGAGAGTAAAATTTGAAAAGTTCACCGCTTTCATTCTGATTGTTCTTTGTGGACTCTTCTTCCTTTGAATCCACTGAGAATATGCCATGTAAATGCTTTTCCAGACACTTCTAAATAAATTCATGGTACTCAAGTTCATGCAAAAGATAGAAGCTCAAAGACAGTCATTGGGGAACTTAGGGGAATAAAATTGAAATACCTAGACAATTGTGCTCTCTTATATATTACAGTGGAATATATATATTTTGTCTGTTTAGTGATTCATTAAGTATATTTTTAAAACCTATGTGCTCAATATAGTTTCAGGTGCTAAAACTTGGAAAGTTGGTCCTAGTAGTCAAAGTTGTCTATGTTAATGCACATAAGTGATTCCTCATCTGTTAGATGACAATACAATCTCCCACCTTATAGAGTTACTTTGAAGACTAAGATAATGCTCTTAATACTTAGCGGAGTATCTAGTTTATAAGAGATGCATCAACAGTAATTAGGTTCAGTCTGTCATATAACATGCCAGATGAAAGACATTCATTGTTCGGGGATATGTGAATACCAAGAGAGATCAGAAATGACTCCATAAAATAAACTCTATTTAAGCTGAATCTCTTTATATCTTCTTTCTTCAGATTTTTAAATCAATTAAATTTTGTATTTATAAAATAGCTTTTGATTATTAGAAAATGATGTGTTCCCAGCATAAAAAAGTTAAGTGTTCATACAAAGTAATAATAAATGACAAGAGCTAATATTGATTGAAAAGAAATTAAGTGCTTGCTTTCATGTTTAATTTTTGCTACAATGATCTATAATTGATTATATTATTGTATCTTTTACAGTGTGTGTTTTATACATACATATGTCCAATATACATACATATATACATATTAAACACACACACAAATATTTCCTTTTAAGGTTTTTTGGTTTAACAAATTTGTATTTTTGGAGAAATAGTTAAAACGTTGAATCTTCTCCAATGACATTTGTAGAATTTTTCAAATTTATTCAACATTTCTTTAGTATCATTCAACAGAGTTATATCTTTTTGAAAAAGAGATCTTATAATAAAATCTTATTAAAATAACATCACACTTATAAATTTTATTACTGAGTATCTTTACATCCATCCAGGATGGAGGGTAGGTTTGGAAAGAGAACATCGTAAACTGAAAAATCAGACAGAACTATGTACAAATGCACAGAAACAAAATATTGTGGTATGGTCTTAGGACCTTTAAATTGGTAAACATGACTGCTAGACTGGTCTGTTGAAGGGAATATTGTTTTTCTCCGGATAGGGATGTGATAATAGGTATGTATTTGGTGTTTGTTTCTCTTCTGGCAAAAACAAAAACAAAATAAAAACTCTCCTAAAACCCTTGCAATTTCCTCAGTGTTGAGAATTTAAAAGTCTCTTTTGTTATGTGAATAAGGTGACATTTGGAACACACCTATGTGTGTGGGTTGATTGCCAGGAGAACCAACCCTGTGATTGGAAAGTTGGAATTTTTACTGGCCCCACCTTCCTTTCCTTAAGAAGGGTAGAGGAATAAGAGTTTGAATCAATCACCAAAGGCTAATGATTTAATCAATCATACCATGTATGGTCCTAGAATAAAAACCCAAAGGAAAGGAGTTCTGAGAATTTCCAGGTTGGTGAATACTTGTGGGAGTGCTGGGTGAATTGCATGCTTAGAAAGATAGCCAGTCGGGGTGCTTGGGTGATTCAGTTGGTTGAGTGTATAACTTTGGCTCAGGTCATGATCTCGTCATCTATGGGTTTGAGCCCGGCCTTGAACTCTGTGCTGACAGCTTGGAACCTGGAACCTACTTCTGATTCTGTGTCTCCTTCTCTGCCCCTCCCCCTGCTTGCTTTCTGTCTCTTTCAAAAAGACTAAACATTAAAAAATAATAATAATAAATTTAAAAAAGGTATCCAGAGCTCCAGGCCCTCTCCCCATACCTCACTCTATCATCCATCTTTTCTACCTTGCTGTTTCTAGTCATTCCCTTTTATAAGAAACTGATGATTTAGTAAGTAAATGTTTCTCTGAGTTCTGTGACCCATTCTAGCAAATTAATCAAACCTGAGGTGGAAGTTGGAACCTAGCCAGTCAGAACTTTAGGTAATGACCTGGTCTTGCAACTGGCATCTGAAGTGGCCTGAGGGACAGTCTTGAGGGGCTGAGCCTAAGCTTAACATATATGGTCTGAATTTATGGCTGGGTAGATATAATGTCAGAATTAATTTGAATTGTAGAACATTCAGCTGGTGTGTGGAGAATTGCTTGCTGGTGTGAAGTCCCCCTGCCCCCTAAATCAGAACTGGGTGCAGAACCCAAAAACCCAAACAGAGAACTTTATTCATTTATTTTATTTGTCCGTCAGAGCAGTCTGATTGCTCATATAATCTTAGATTGTTATAATAATTAGGTTGATGTTTAAATGTTGACAGGTTTTCAATTCAGATTGCTCTCTCTTCCCTAACTGCCCCACATCCGAATAACCAAGAAGCCCTCACACCCTTAGACCCTGCCAGAGCGTGGGAATATAAAGAACAGTCTCTAGCTCCAGGCAAGAAATCCCAACTTTGGGTCTACCCCTCACCAGAATAAAAGCATCAATCTACTCCACCTTCCTTCCCTTCCTCCACATCCCTGCTTGAGCTCTTCCCTTTCTGGGACTTCTTGCGGGTTCAGAATACTAAATATGCTTCATTCTTAGTTATTAGGCATTCTGTTGTGACATCTGTCTCAGCATCCACATACATTTCTGTCTAAGCAGTCATTGCTGCCTTAAGGTGGACTGATCAAACTTGGAAGAAGGGGAGGGAAGGAGGGAAGGGAAGGAGGGGACGTTTTGGAGGAGGCAGTTAGGCTTTAATAGGATGTCTGGAGACCAGCAAAGGGGGATTCAAGGCCTGTTATCAGGAAAGTTAGCAATCTGCCATGGCAGCATTCCACAAAGGAGGCCACAAGAAGCCAGATCAAACCAGGCTCAAGACAAAGAAGGCCAGAGACCCTGACCAGGTAAGGAAGAAGAAGTGTAAAACCCAGTTCCCGCAGAAATCCGTTCCTCAAATAATAAATGTCCTACTCTTAGTTAACAACTGTCAATAAAATGGGCTCAAAAGCCACGTGCAGATTTTTGATGTAACCCTACCTTAGGTCAAGGACGATCTGTTTACTGTTTATGCTGTATAGTGAAATAAATTATAACAAATGTTATCTAGGACAATGATTTTGCCTTTACACTTTCCTGGGAACTTTTCAACCCTAACCACAGAGGCCAGGGTCCCCAGTTCAAGTAAAGACTTGTAAACAAGCAATATCAAATTAGGTGAAGTTTTTAAACCATCTGAAATAATGTTTTTAGCCCACAATTATTTATAGATTATAGTCAAATTTATCTTTATCTGGATTATTTTAATCTTTAAAATAACTTAATTGTGAATATTAAACCTGGGTGCCTGGGTGCCTCAGCTGGTGGAGCATTTGACTTCAGCTCAGGTCATGATATCACTGCTCATGGGTTCGAGCCCTGCATGAGGCTCTGTGCTGACAGCTCAAAGCCTGGGTCCTGCTTCAGAGTCTGTGTCTCCCTCTCTCTACTCCTCCCCTGCTCCTGCTCTCTCTCTCTCTCTCTCTCAAAATAAATAAATATTTAAAACAAAACAAACAAAAACACACTGTATTGAGAATATCAAATATCCTAAGCATGCCATGAAAAATTATGATCATGATAATCCCCCCCCCATTGGGCCATTGCATTGATAATCAGTATAGAAAGAGTGAGAGTTGACCAGAAGATTGAGGTATTTCAAGAAGCAAACATTAATGACCATCTGTTTCTTTAGATTATTTTTCTATTAATAGATTTAACACAAAATGTTCTTTATCAAAACACGCAGGAACAATAATAATAAGAATAGGAAGAGTAATAATAGGAAGAGTAGCAACCAGGAGAGAATAATCTGTTTTTCTGCATCTTGTTTCACTTTGAGTTTAAATGCATACAATGAAGATAAGTACATTAATGGTATCTGAAAGTATACTTTAACAGAATTTTGTTTGTTTTCTGTTTAAAAACTCATTCTGATAAGTTCACCAGGAGCTAAGCTCAAGTGATGTAGATGTATAGTCTAACTTTTGTTTAATGTTATGTGACTTTGGGATTATTTCCATAAATGACAGTGAGCAAGTCATTAAGAGTTGATACTGAATACTTACTTGCTTATTCTAATATCACCAATTATAATGGAACCTCGTTTTCTCAAAAGGAAATTTGAAAAAAAGTTCAAATCAAGGGAGAAGTAAATAGTAGTGAGGTTTGAAGCAGACACAAAATGTCAGAATTTGTGTCTGACTTGCCAAAAATTTGCTCTTTTATCTTACTAATTGCACTTTTAATTCCTGTGGCCCTTTTCTTTCGAAAGAGTCTTTTCCAGTTCTTAAGTTCTATGATTCCTTAAACAATCTTTATTAACAGAATTAAATGAATACATGTAGAGAGGTTTACCTGTTTTTCTAAGATTCATGTTCAGCCTATTCTTTAATATTACCCAAGAGTTGTGGTTGAAGAATGCTTTAAAATCACTTTTGCAAAAATTAGAGTATATACAGTGAAGCTGTAATTTTAAGAAATCATTTAAAAAGAAACTAGATGCTAGGCTTTTAAATGTAAGCACTTAAGATTCTTAAAACTGTAAGTAATAATGTATGTGACTATGTATGAGATCTGACCATTATTTTAGCATATCCTTTGTGCTAAAAGACTTCAATGTACAATGACAGCTCCTGGTAATAAATTCTGGGATAAATATAATTCTGGATACTTATGTTTTTATCTTGCCAAAGTCAACAAAAGTGGCAGAAATATTCTATAGCAAAGCATTTCCTAATTGTTTTCCAAAAATCCCTTATTCAAAAATAAAACACTGCCAGAGGAATTTGAAAATAAAATGGCTTTTAAAATGTAAAATAGAATATACCCAAATTAAGAAAAATATGATAAACAAAGTTATTCTGACCCATTCTCAGTCCAAACTATTTCTAATCCAAAAGACTGCTTATTTTTCCAAGGTTGGCATAAATATGCATGAAAAATGCAAAAGACCTTGATATTTCACAGATTTTGACCTTTTTGAGTTTGCCTCATGAATTTATTCCCACATCTTGCCATTTAAGTTCATTTTCTCTTATCTTGAGACCACATATTTACTTACCACTTAAATTAGTTACCAACACCTCTCCGTAAGAGGGTATTTTTGTCTTTGTCTGTAACTGACTTTGTAACTTTTCACCCCCATCTAGAATAAATTGCTAGTGATTCTCTGAGGATGCTTTCCTGTCTGGATACATGGAAAACAAGTTAGTAATGCTCAAAGCCCTGGAGCATAGAATAGCCTTTTCTTATATTCCAGTATTTTCCTCATGTTGTGGGTATTGTTTGTTTTATTTTGTTTTTGTTTTGTTTTGGCTTTTTGTTTGTTGGTTTTACCAAGCCCTTTAATATCAGGGGCAAAAAATCTGTTTCACTCTGCCCCTGTCACTTATCATTATATGAAATCAGGGAGTTACAGGTTGTATTTCACAAAAGCTTTCCTTATATGTCAGAATAACTAATGAAATAATCACAGTAGGTAAGGCACAATAGAACTCTGCCACAAAATGTAGCTATTTTTATTAGTCACATTATTACCAATGA
>NC_043703.1:35132971-35154129 GCF_006229205.1 Suricata suricatta
CGAAGAAAACCTAGAATACATTTGGTGTGACCATGACCTTTTAGACACAACACAAAAGACATGATTTGTGAAAGATGTAACTATGAAGCTGGACTTCACTGAAATTTAAAACATCTGCTCTGTAAACGACAAAGTCAAGAGAATGAGAAGAAAAGCCACAAAGTGGGAACCTACATTTGCAAATTATATATCTGACGAAGGACAGTTTCTGAAAATATACAAAGAATTCTTAAAACTCCACAATAATAAAACAAATAACTTGACTTAAAAGAAGGACAAGGACCTTAACAGACACCTCCCCAAAGATAAACAGATGCCAAATAAGCATCTGAAAAGATGCTCCACCTTATGTCACATCAGGAAAATGCAAATTAAGGTAACCATAGTATACCACCACACACCTATAAGAATAGACAAAATCTGAAAAGCTGACCACACCAAATGCAACACCAAAGGTGAGGAAGTGAAATGTTAATTGTTGGGGAGGTATGATTAGATGCGGATTGGGTGTTTATGGGAAATCTCTGTATCTTCCTCTCAATCTTGCTATAAATCTAAAGCTGTTCTTAAAAAATAGTCAATGATAATCTCAATGGCTTTACATTGTCTTAGAGACAAGTCTGAAATGATTAACATGAACTATAAGGACTTAAGATAAACAGAATTCCACCTATGTATCTCTCACCTTATTCACCTTTTGTCTCTCTTTGGTTGTTTTGTCAATCTCACATATGACGACCCCTTTTTCCATCTGAAAATCATGTGCACCTGGTTCATTTTGCCTAGAATATTCAACTCTTTTTATCTCTTTCTTTATTGAGTGTTTATGTAATTTTTCTCAGGCACATTGTAATCACTTAATCTGTAGTGTCTTGTTTTTTTATATGAATTATTATAAGTTGTAATCACATATTTAGTGATAAATTTATGTCTTCACTATTGTATTAGTTCTATTGGTCAAGAACTGTCTGTTTGTCCACCAATGCAAATCCAGCATGTTTAACAATGACTAGCCCACATACACTCAAAAATGTTGTTTTTTACTGATTGATTGACTTTACCTTTAGCAAATTTATTTCATATTTTTACCTTATCTTGTCCTTACAGTAATCATAGCTGGAAGGTTATTATTCATATTATTCAACATATTTGCATTATTCATATGTTGCAGATAATAAAGCTTAATATTAAAAAGTATTCTAAATCTCAGGGTCATATAAATTCAGAAAGTAAAATGTATTTGAATTCCTATTACTATTAATGTCAATGGTATTTTTTTATTATCACAAAGATATATTAATTTGGATCAATCAAGAAATCCATGGTGTTTAATGGTTGAGTTGTCCATAAAAGTTATTATATTTAAATAATTTATTTAAATTATATTTTATATATAGTTTAATATATATTGTGTATAAATATATATTTATATGTAGCATATAAATATATATTATATGTATTATTACATATAATTTAAATGTATAATATATTACATATTTACATAATATATAATGCATATTATATATGTATATGTTATAGATAAATATATATTTATATACATTATTTATATTAATATAATAATTTATTTAAATAAAGTTAATAATTTAGAGTGATGTGTTATATTATAATCATAATATAATTTTATTACACTAATATATGTTATATATTTATAATTATATAAATAGATCATCATAATTTGTCATAATAGTGTTTAATGATTGAGCTGTCCATAAAATTAATATATTTAAATATAATAAATATACGTTTATAATATATAAATTGAATAAATTATGATTAAAATTAAAAATATATATTCTTAAAAATAAGTCATTTTTATCATAAGTGGCTAAAATATTAACTTTTGAAAATATTTTAATTGCTGTTAACTTGTTATAATGCTATCTTCTTCATAATTATTTTCATATAAATTTTTGAAATTTATATGAAAGATTTAAGTGTATATAGCTGTGCAAAGAAAATAAAAGTATGGAAAATAGGATAATAATAATAGGATGTATTTAGAAGATAAATGTCAAGTTTATATACAGAATGCATACTGAAAATGGTCTGAAGGGGCACCTGGGTGGCTCAGTCACTTTAAGCATCCGACTCTAGATATCTTCTCAGGTCATGAGATTGAGCCTCACGTCAGGCTCCATGAGTTTGGAGTCTGCTTAGGATATATTCTCTCTGTCTTTCTCTCTCTCTCTCTTTCTCTTTCTCTGCCCCTCTCCTGCTCTTTCTGTCTCTCTCTGTTGCTTTAAATGAATAAATAAACAGTTAAAAAAAGGTAATCTGAAGATTAAAAAGAAACACAAGAAATGCAGAACTGGATTATGAGAGAAATATCTCTCATGGGTCACCACAGGGTACACAATATGTCAATTAATGGGTAAAATTCTAGATAACAGTTTTACAGTCAGTATAATGATGAGTTTCATGGTGAGATGTATTCAGCATCATTTAATATAGGATGATGGAATAAAAGTAAAAATTAAGTTTCTATGGAACAAATAGAATGTAGGCTCAATAAACCGTCTGACACAGAGCCATCACGGGGATTTTAGTTCAGTTATCTTATTTGAACAAACTTAAAATATCAAGTTAAACACAAAGTAAGTTATGGTGATCCTTCTAGCTACATAATCCCAAGCAATTGGTCTCTTCTTCTGATGGGAAGTCTCAAGTATTTAAATAGTTATTTTTTCTTTCAAGTTACTGATTTTTGTTAACTAGATATACTATAACAAGTGACAAGACAGTTTGCAATAAATAGATCAGAACTACCCTTAGGAAGTTCATATGACAAATAAAAGATTATCTTGGACTCAGTCAACACATGGCTCCTTCAGTTGTAAGATGTTGAAAGGATTCTTCATTGGTGGTTTTCACACTTGGATATAGCCTACCATGTTTAACTTATTTCTGATAAATTACAACTCTATGAAAGTATATTTGATATACTAGTACTTTTGTTGTGGTTTTGGAGCGGTAGGGGTCCACAGCTAATGGCCAAGAGAGAATTCTTGAGATGCCTTTTGTGGAAAAACATTTTATTAAAGCATAGGGATAGGAACTTGGGTAGAAAGAGCTGCACTAGGGTTGTGAAGAGTAACTGATTATATACCTTGGAGTTGGGGAAGGTAAAGGCAAAAAGGAGGCCTCCAGAAGGACTCCCATATACTAACAAGGATTCATAAGATACCTGAGGCCTATAGCAATTCTCAAACTATGGTTGTTTATCCTCTGGTAAGGCATTAACATAACATTAAGAGAGTGGGGAGTTCCTGGAGAAATCTGCTATGTTGTATTTGCCTCAAGTATTTGTCAATGGGCTGCAGATGATAAAGGAATTTACTTTTACCTGTCATTTCCTTCTTGTCTTTGTTCCCCTCCTCACTGTGGATGTTGGGGTTCCAGGAAACTGAGTCTGTAGGTTTCTGGAGATTAGGCTATTGATAAGATTGGCTTTTTCTTGTAATTTACTAAGATATATGTAAACTGATGAAGACTCCTGTCCTCCATGACTGTGATCTTGATCAAGTAAACATTTGTTTTCCCATTTCCTTTGTTCTTGGGCAGCCAGGAGTGCCAGAGGAGTGTCACACACATCTCATGGGGGGGGGGGGTTGTGGGATGTCCTTGTACTTTATGCTTCATCCCTTTCATTTAAGGTTATCCTTATGTTGAGATGACCATGTGGTTTTTAGATAAGAAAGTTTCGATTTACAGCAAGGTCAAAATTACCAGTATTTAACCTGAAGCAATCTAGTCTCATTTTTTTTTTTCTATACGCAAATTTTTTTAGGAGGACCCCACAATATATAACAGCAACTAAATTCATAGGCTCAATTTAATGCCAGATGCAATTTTATTAAATGACTAACTTGAGAAATCCTGACGAGAGCACTGAATTTAATAGTTAGGATTAGATGATATCATGTGCTGTTTGAAAACGCTATAAATTAAATAACTTAGCAGCTTCATTATTCTCTGTATCAAGGGCTCAGAGGCTGATGATCTCGTGTATCTAGGAGGCAACAGGCAGAGGAGGAAAGAACACTTCTTTACAATGTCATCACCCAGAAGCAATGTGATAGTATCATTAAGTAGTTATTTATCGATGAGAAATGTTAAAAACGCTAGACTAATTTATGTACATGGTCTCAAAGTCAAATTGATAAAAAGTCTGGCTTTATGAATTACTTCCTAGTGTCAGACTGCTGAACCTTGAGGTGTTTTGGTTCGAATTATATCAAAACATTCCACAACTATTATAATGCAGAGTGAAAGCTGTTTCTAATAAAAGTTATATTTTTTAGAGCATTTGGCTAGAACGTGTCACAGTGGATTGAATGCAGTTTAAATTGAATGTTATGTAAGTCTTTAATAAAGATGTGAATGAAAAGCACTTGGAAACAAGGAAACTAAACTAAAGTTAATTTTAGCTTTCCTCCATCATTTTAAATTATTGTTTCCTAGAATGAGAACCATCAAACCAGAAATGCTTTTCAATGTCTTGTGCAAATGACAAATAACAAGGTTTCCAAATGTGTTTGCAAACAATGACAAACAATAAAGACAACTTTCTGTAATCCTAAAACCAACAAAGAAGAAAAAAAACCACTATTTTCAGCCACATGTGAGTAGAAATAGATTTTTCTCTGTCACAGAAGAAAAAATAAATGATTGACAATAGATTCAATTTATGAACATATGTATGAAAATGTGTGATAACTCAGTAATTAAATTGTAGACAATAGCACGTTCCCAAGTGTGAGATGGCACATGTTATCAACAGCTTGGTGAAATCATCCAGCTTGACACATCATCCAGAATATGATAAAATAGGTAAGGAGAAATTAATTTTTTTCCAGCTGCATAAACAGAGGATAAGGAGTAAAATGAGGGAATTTTATTATTCAGTAGTTACTGATATTTTTCATTTTTAATTAAACAATTTAGTTACCTGTTCTCCTTTCTAAGAGTATAATAAATAAATGAAGAACACAGTATCAAAAAATTTTTCTGGTTATCTCTATTGGCAGAATACTTCCATGGCTGGAATATTATTTTGTTTAATGAGCCAAGATTACTCAAAGGAGGCTTCACAGAGGAGCTAAGCTGGTTTTGACTATGGATTCTACCATTCTTTATAGAGAAAACTAAAGCAAGTTGTTTAACTCCAAATTCCATCTATAGTTTCCTCATCTTACTATGGAGACAGTATCATGAACAGGACAGGGTTATTCTATGAACTAAAGTATCACATATTAAAAAAAAAACTTGTTGCATACTGGTTGCTCATTGTTAAATCCATCTTCTTCTGTATCTACATAGACAAAACTTCCAATTAAAAACATATGCAATAAGATTTGTTTTAAAAATAAGATGCATTCTATCCATTGTAAGCTAGTTTCTATGGTTTTGCTTTTTATTTTTTTAAATTTTAATTACCACTTCTCTGGTAAAGTCAAACAAAAGAGAAGAAATGATAACAACAAAAAAAGAAAAATCTAAGAGATAGTTCTTATTTGCATATCATTCATTCATTCATAAAGTGTTATCTACAGTTGTAGTTTTTGGTTTTTTGGAACCATTCCAGTTGAAATTTTTATTTTTATTTTTAAAAATTTTTAATGATTATTTATTTTTGAGAGAGAGAATAGAGTGCAGCAGGAGAGAGGCAGAAGGAGAGGGAGATACAGAATCCAAAACAGGCTCCAGGGTCTGAGCTGTCTGCACAGAGCCCAACACTGGGCTCGAACTCATGAATGGTGAGGTCATGACCTGAGCTGACCTTGGACACTCAATCAACTGAGCCACCTATGTGCCTTTAGTTGAATTTTTTTCTTAATAGGCTTCTTTAACATAAAATCTTGGAAAAAGTCAAATTAGTTTGCAAAAATATAAACCACAGCACAGGGGCGACTTATATGCAGCCATTATCAGTTCGTGTTGAAACACATATTTATTCATGAGTGCTTCACATTTGACAGTGAATATAACCGCATCATTAAAATTTTGTTTACTCAACATATGCATAGCTCCTGTCCTAGCATTACCTTTTTAGCTTTCACACATATACTTAACTAGTTGCATTTTTTTTTTTTTGGAAAGTTTGTGGTCTTTGATATGGTCTTTGATGTACATAAATTTCTATATTGGCAATTTCTCCTGTACAAATATTTTTGACATATAATTTTACTTACTACATATTCCTTTAAACTTTATCTTTTTTTGGTGTAGAATATGCCTTTTTCCCCCCATATTGCTAAGTGAGTCCACTTCTTGTTAATTGGACACATCACATGTATCTCTTTTGACTATGAGTTCCTTTATCACATTAATCTATGATGACTTTATTTACCTCCGCTTTTTTTTTTTTTTGCCAGCTCCAAACTCACCAGCAAACCCTATGACTATACCTTTGAAATATACACAGAATCTTCACTTTCACCCCTCCCCCATTAACACTTCTGTCCAAATTACCATTACACTGTCTTATAATAGCCTCCTAATCACATCCCTTGCTATAACCCTTGAACTTTTAAAGTCTATCCTCTGGACAATGGCCCAAGCAATCCCTTTAAAATTTAACTCACATTATGTCACTTTACTGCATAAAATATTTTAATGACTTCACTTTTTCCCCCTGAATAAAACTCAAACTCTTTACCAGTTGCTAAAGTGAATAGCCCCAACATTTGCGCAAAATTCTTTTGATTCTAATTCTCCTTCCGATTGGTGAAATGAGTTTTGCTATAAAAACCACAAAAAGAGAAGATCCAATAATATTAATGACAGGTAACAAACCAAAATTAGTAGTTAATTCTGAGGTATATACTCAATTTCATCGATATAAAACAATACCAAATATAAGTCATGTCATGACATTCTTCTCCAAACTGCTAATTATTTTGAATATTAAAAAATATATCTTAAATTATTACTAACCCTTCTATGGCTTCATTTTCCTTTTAAAGGCATGGTAACTTCTGGATAATTTCTAAATTTCCTTTGTAGGCCACCATTCCATAATTCTGTATGTGAGGAATATTTCAGTTAAGACTTATGTTTACTAGAAACACAGCACAATTTTGATTTTAGCAATAGTAGAGCAAAACAATTGAATCGCCAAATCATTTTCACATCCCATTTTTACTCTCCATGTTCGAGAAAACACAGGAGGGAGACCAAAAAAAAAAAAGGATTCCTGTATATGAAAATAAACATGGATTTTTAAATACCATCACCATGTGCTTCTAAAAATCAAGCTCTAAGTATGGAGTTTATGTGTGAGGCTCCTGTGTTTTCCCACAGTATGGATGAAACTCATCATTGCATCAGACTGAGGATTACTAGCCCAAAATAAATACTGATATTATTAGATGTGAAGGAATCACTGGATATAAATATGACTTCGATGCTCATGCAGAGCAGAAAAAGAGAGCATTAATGAAAATATGCACATAAGAAAATATTTTCTGTTCTGCATGCCTGCAAAGTGCTATAGAGCAAGCACTGCTGCTCTCTGTCCAGTTCTGGCTAGAATCATTTTTGCAACTCAAGTCCTTTCGTCAGTATCCATTGAAATACATCATGTCAAATAATTCTCCTTTAAAACGGGCTCATTAAATATTCATATTCTTACGCCAATGGAGAGGCTTTATTTTCTACCTGCATATAATTAAATCATATACTCAAGTAAAAACTCCCTATGCCAGTAACCTGAATAGTTTTTCATTTATATTTTTCTTTAGTGTACATGGGGAGATAGGAGATTTGTAAAAGCAATGCTATTGCTTACAGAAAATATATCTCATTACTGATTCCCTCAATAGCTTTAAATTCTTTCTGACATGCAAATCCCTGAGGTAAGATCCTATTTAAAGTTCACATCTGAGTTTAGAATGGTTCTGCTTCTTTGCTGACTTAGATTTAATCAGAATGTGAAATAAAAAGAACACATAACCTTTTACATCTAAAAGAGATTATATAATATTTGTAATTAATAAGCATCATGCATGGATAAATGGCATTCTGCATGACACTTTTATAGCATCATTAATATCAATGGTAAATGTCAAAGTACCCAAATGTCAAAGCATTTTCTTTACCTTACAAATACTCTTCTTATAACAAATGGTGTAGCACCTGTGAATTGATGATAAAATCATCCTGGGATTTGGGAAAGATTTCCCAGTCACATCATAAAAGAGTTAAATCACTACCCCAACTTACGTGAGAGCTCCCCAAATACTATGTTTCAAATAGTTAATTTTTTAGCTGAACTAGTCATGTCACTTTAGGGTCGATTAGGGTATTACAGTATTTATTTGTTTTGCTATTCAAATATAAACCTGACCTAACAATTGGCCGAGCATGGATTCAAGTCAAACTGCTACACTATGAAGGTTGTAGCTAATAGTTTTGTTGAATGAGTGATCACTTGGAAAAGATAGATATCTACTATCTTCATCACTGTATATTATTTCACATCATTTCCATAACTGGAACTTGATTTCTCCAAGTGTATGTCTCTGTCCCGTCTCCAGTGTTGGTTGTTTCTGTCTTCCTTCTCAACTCTTCCGGCCAAAAGGAAACATTAGTGTTTTCTATGCCACCCTCTCCTCAATCTCAAAAGTTTTTCTACTACCTTACTGATAAGGAAGCATTGAATGAGATACAGTTTCTGTTTTCAATAATATAACCTTCACCCTGTTCCTTGCCATTCTTTTTGGAAGATTCATTATTTACATTAAATTTTTTTTCTCTAATCCTGGTTTCCAGCTTCTCTGATCCCTTCAAGTCTAACCACTTCTCTTGTCACTTCATTTTACTTTATTTTTTCTCTTCACAATCTACATCATGGTTTAGAATCTAATTTTTTGCTTAATTCTTCAAAGTTCACCTCAGGTATTCCTTTCCCTTAAAAAGTTGTTGAATTTCAATTCTTAAACCCTATAGCATTTTCTGTCTATTTTACCAGAACATGCATACCTGTATGTATTAAATAAATTATCATTAAAGTGTACTTTGTACCAGGAAAATATTTTACTTTCACTATTGGCTTATATGCTCACCATGAACTTCTCATTTAGATAGGCTTTGAATTTGCAGTTCTGCCTAGAAGAGCGTCTTGTTACCTATACAATTCTTTCTTTTTAAAGAATTTTTAAAGAGAGAGTTGGTGGGGAGGGGCAGAGAGAGAGAGAGAGAGAAAATTAGATAGAGTCCCAAGCAGGCTCCATGCTATCCGTGCAGAGCCTGACGTGGAACTCAATCCCACAAACCAGGAGATTATGACTTGAGCCAAAGAATCAGCCGCTTAGCCAACTCACCACCCAGGTGCCCCAATTATTTCTTAAAATAAATCTATTTTGTTTAAAACTATGGTAATGATGTTAATGAGCGTATCACCCATAATACTTGTTAATATGCCTGGAATGGTTCAAATTACCCTAAAACAAGATTTTATCACTTGCATCAAGCAAAGTAAAGAACTATGAAAAAAGTAGTGTTGTCTTTGTCACATATATCTCATACTTCTATAATGAAATGAATGTGAAATCTAATAACATTGTTATTTACAGTTACCCAAAGAGGCAGCATTATATTATTGGGAAGAAGAATATTTGCTTTCTAAATTTCTGCTGTAAAATATTCCAAATCAATGAATATTTGGTATGACAGAGTGCTGAGACCCTGAATAACCTTTGTCTCCCACATGAGTCTGTAGAACTTCTAAATCTGACAAAATTTTAGCAGATTTTTAGGTTCTCTCCAAGTCCTCTGTTGTAGTGACTCTACCTTCTCAATCCTGAAAATCACAAGACTCCTTTCCTTTCTTCCTCAAAGTATATATAATAAACTACTCACAAAGAAAATAAGTAAAGCATTTAAGAACTTTATTTCTAAGAAAGAAAATAGCTACCATCAAAGTTCAGGAAATGGACAACAGATACTCTTAAATTGCTACTTCAGCTGGACACAGATTCTTAAAAATTTGACAGCTGATCTAAGGAATTGTAATGTACTTCCCTTGTAAAAGTAGTGGGAAATAGATTGCTGCAAAAAAATAAATATGTATATTTCTAAGGTTAAAAAAAAAGCATCAAGAAAACAATAGGCCTGATTCTAGATCTTTTGCTATGGACTTAAAAAATATTTATATGCTAGTTTTATTTGTCCATCTTAAAATTATTACTATTCACACATTATAAGTTATATGGACTCTTTTCTGCTCTCTCCGTTTACATTACATTTTCTTATACAGTTAATCATTAAAGTATTTGTCCATGGCCATGTAACAAAGATTCTACAACTGAAATATTGTAAAGCAGGTTTCCCCAGTTCACACTTTACTTTGAGCTTGGACTTTCATGAGCAAAATTAAGCTAGCCTCCTCAAGTAGTCCTCAGTGGCCACATGACCAAGACTCTGCTCTGTGCTCTAATTTCCTCGGCTGGAATTTAAGATACTGCTTTCTATTATAGTGAAATCAGTAAAGTTGTGCGAGAACTCTGAAGTGATGCTGAATACGGAGAAAACCAGCAAGCTGTATAACTCTTCAGCTTGTTAGGTAGCCAACTAGAGAGGCTGAAAGTTAGTTCCCTCAAGTAGATAAGGAAATAATGACATTGGTAAGCCGTTATCAACTAAATTCATAGTACAGCATTGTTTATATGAAAGTCATAGCCTGGGCTCTAAGCAACTGACAATTACTACTCCTAAATAATAAACAAATGCTAAGTGTCATATGTTGGATACTATCTAGTCATGATAATCTATTTGTGAATCTGAAAATGTAATAGTAATTGAATAGCGGCAACACAAAAGCTTTTTAAAAAGTTAAAACTTGAAAGTAGATTTTATTTTTAATGTTCTTTGAAGACATTCTGACAATGGGAGAGAGTATAGGCTTGAACCAACTGCGTGCTATTGAAACAGTCTGAGCCAGGTGGACTTGAAGTTTCTGCTCAGAGATGACAGTTGAAAAGAATGCGTCCCCACTCTTAGAATAACAAAACAGCTGTAGAATCTGGAAGTTCATTAATTTTCTTGATCTCGTCAGGGAGGTTGCAGGACCGACTAGGATCTAATCTAAGTAACAGCCACCTGAAGGGAGAGATTGATGTGAACGTTTGCTTACTTGGGGCAGAAACAGACCCAGACCAGTAGGAAAATTAGGCAAGAATGGCTAACAAGTTGAGGGAAACTGCTAAGCTAAGGAAAGAAGGTGGAGACCCTAGAGGCAGCAAATATAAAGGATATTTGTGTCATTTTGAAGACTCTTTGCTTAAATCTCTCACACAAGATTCCTGAGAAAGCCCCCATTAATGGTATTTGGGGAAAGGGAACCAGAGCTACCGTGAAAGAGAAATGAAATTATGTACAAACACTTCTTCATCTCCCTATTGCTAAGAAACATTTTTTCCATGAATCTCTTTGCTTCTACACATCTTTCAAGTAGAGGCACAGCTAGCCTTTTGGTTTGGGCTGTGTTTCCAATAACATCTGTACAGTGCACAGCCTTGGAAATTAGAAATACCGTCTTCCTCAGGAGCAGAAAACATGTTTGCGGTCAGTATGACAATGATGCAGTTTCTAATGGAGCAAAGGTTAGGAGGGTTTGCAGCCCCTTGCAGTTAACTATAGTTTTCCTGGCTCTGAGCCCCTTACCTGGGATATCTCACCCAACAGTGCCGCCTCCTGGGAGGTGGGAGGAGGGGAGAAAGGGAATTACTGTAGGCATAAAGTTATGCTTGCTCCATTAGAAGTAGAAGTCTTTGGTCTTTGATCCAGAATTCCTACATTTTCTGCCAGCATCCATGTAAGTGAGGGAATATAACTTGTTAGCTTTACATAGAGTATAATTTTAGTTTGTTTTGTTTTGTTTTGTTTTGTTTTGTTTGACACTTCCCTGGGGAATAAAATCCTTTATCTACAGAGTAAGAGAAACATACTTTTTCCCCCTTAGAAGTCTGGTGAAATCACACCGCAACTGAAGAAACAAAGTCTCTTTTAGCCTTGAAGCAGGATCCGGAATACAAAATGGCCTAGAATTTTAGCTCTAGAAGGTTCAGGACCACTGAGAAGGTCACTCCCTAATACCTGGGATCAAAGGGCCTGCGTAGGGCTGAGGTTTAATCCTAACAAAAGAGAATCACTCCCCTCACCAAGCTAACAAGCACCAACTTATAGGTAAGAGTTCAGTATTGCTATAAGAATCACAAGAGAATGGACAAAGCTCCTTGATCCACAGAAGAAACCAAGGACCTAAAGCTGAAGATGATTAAGAAAAATTCTCTGCCAAATATACCTATACCCTAAATTCATGGTAAACAGATAAACTTAAAACCTGTGCTGCATTGAGGATGAACATTGCAGCAATAAACCTGAAACCCAGCCATATTTCTTACTAGATGAACTATAGACCCTCACACTAAGAGCCCAGATGGAGAAAGGTGTGGCCCTTTTTAATATAAAATCTATTTACCTTTCTTTTTTCCTATATGAGATGTCCAGCTTTAATGGAAAAAAATGGCAAAACATCTTAAAAGGCAAGAAAACCCATTTCTAAGACACAAAGCAAATCAGCACAATGAGTCATGTGAAACATTTTGGAATAAAACAGGGAATTTTAAGTAACTATGATTAATGTGTTAAAGGCTCAAATAGAAACGATAGGCAGCATGAAATATCAGATGCATAATTTTGGCAAAGAGATGAAAACTATAAGAATGAACCTAACAGAAATGCTAAGAACAAAAAGCACAGTAATAGAGGTGTAAAGTAAGAAAAATGCCTTCAGTGGCTCCTTAGGAGGCTTAACCCAGCTTATGAAATAGTCAGACAAAGGGGGCCTGGGCGGCTCCGTCAATTCAGCATCGGACTCTTGATATTCACTCAGGTCGTGATCTCAAAGTCTGTGAGATTGAGCCCAGCATCAGACTCTGCGCTGACAGTGTGGAGCCTGCTTAGGATTCTCTCTCCCCTGCTCATGCTCTCTCTCTCCCTCTCTCTCTCTCTCTCTCTCTCTCTCTTTGTCTCTCTCCTTCTCAAAATTAACCTTAAAAAAAAAGAATCAGTCAAATTTAAGAAAGGTCAGTAGATACTTACCACATTAAATAGAATTAGGAAAAAAGTTATAAAAGCCAACATAATAGGTGTGGAACAATATCAAACAGCCTAAAGACTATGTAGTTGAGATCTCAGAAGGATGAAAGGAAGACACAGGCAAAAACATTTGAAATATAATAGTTAAAAATTTGCCAAAATTAATAACAGAAAAATTTCACAAATAAAATAAGCTTAAGAACATCTAGAAACTTCTTCATCAGAGCAGCAACAAAATATACTTAGATATATCATTTCTATTTGTTTTAATCAAATACAGAATATCTTGAAGACACAAGGGAAACATATATTACAAATCAGCAAATAAAGATAGCAAATGGAGATCTCATCAAAAGGCATGCAATCCACAAAACCATGGCATGATTTCTTTAAAATACTTCAAGAGGCGGGGTTGGGGGAACTACTCCCAATCCAGAATTTCCAGCAAAAATAACTATCAAAAGTGAAGGAAAATGTAAGACTGTCCTATAGACCAACAAAATCTGGGAAAGTTCACAGGTAGCAAGTTCCACTACAAAAATGTTTACAGAAAAATTTCCCTCAAGAGGCAATATGAAACTGGGACAGAATCTTGGATCAAGATGAAAAATGAAGGGCATTGGACATAAAACAAAAAGAAACTTGTCTTATGAATTGAAATTACTCTTAAATATAAGTGACTATTGGAGAGCCTGGGTGCCTAAGTCAGTAAAGCATCTGACTTCAGCTCAGGTCATGATCTCACAGTCTGCAAGTTCAAGCCCCAGGTTGGGCTCTGTGCTGACAGCTTACAACCTGCAGCCTGTTACAGATTCTGTGTCTCCCTCCCTCTTCCCCTGTCCCCACTCTCATTCTGTTCTCTCTCTCAAAATAAAGACATAAAAATTAAAAAAAGAAAGATAAATGACTGTCTAAAGCAAAATCATTGAGAATTTATTGCAAGTCTGCAACATTTATGGAAGTATAATTATGTCAAAACTGGCATAATACTTAGGACTATAGTATTTTTTTGAATGTTTATAGTAGCTTTATTCATAATTGTTAAAATATGGAAACAACCACAATATCCTTTAATATATGAATGGGTAAACAAACTGGAGTAAATTGATATAAAGGGATACTATCCAATTTTTATTTCATTTTCTTTTTTCTTTTTTTTTTTTGATAAAGAGTAGGTTTTTTTTTATAAATAGTTTATTGTCAAATTGGTTTCCATATAACACCCAGTGCTCTACCCCACAAGTGCCCTCCTCCATCACCACCACCTCTTTTCCCCCTCCAGGACTATAGTATTGTAAGGTCTTTATGCTTTGTATCGAGAGGTATAATATTTTATGATAGACATTGATTATATGAAAATTGATATCTTCCAAACCCTAGGATAATCATTAAAATATTTTTTAAAGCGCATATATACTAACTCTATAGTGGAGATAATTCTGAATCATAAAATAAATATCAAACTATGAAAAAGCATAAAAATTAAATGTATAAAAAACAGATGGAACATGTAAAAACAGCTAGCAACATTGGTCGACCTCAATATGCACATCACATTATAGCCATGTAAACAGACCAATTAAACAGGAATTGCCAGATTTTATTTTAAAAGTGGGGAAAAAAACAATATCCAATTATATACTGTCTAAAAGAAATCTAGTAAGTGTAAAGATAGGTCAAAATAAAAGGATGGAAGGAGATACTTAGATTAGTAAAAATCATGGAAATGGAAAGAAGAGTGGTGGTTGCCAGAGCCTGAGGGGGCGGGGGGGGGGGGGATGGGAGGGACCATTGTTTAATCGGTATAGAATTTCAGATTGACAGAATGAAAAGAATTATGGAGGTGGGTGGTGGTGATGGTTGTGCAACAGTATGAATGTGCTTAATATCATGGAACTGTTCAGTTAAAAATAGTGAAGATGGCATCTTTATGTTTTGCATTCATATTTATCACAATAAAGAAATTAAAACATACTGTACCAACATTAACTAAAAGAAAACTGAGGCATCTACATTAATGTCAGAAAAAAAGTAGAGTTCTGAACACTGAAGATTATCAAGAATGAAAATAAGCATCAATTAACAATATAGAGGTCAAATCTGCAGGAGGGCATAGCAATTCTAAACATCCATGTGCATAACAACAGAACCTTAAAATATATTAAACAAAAACTGTTAGAACTGGAAGGTAAAATAACCAAACCCACAGTGTTAGGCTAGAACATTTAACACTGATCTTTCAGAAACTGTCTGAATAAAAATGCAGAATTTAGTGTATACATAGAAAACCTAAGCAACACTATCAAACAATATAATCTAATTGATATATTCAGAGGACTTCTCCCAGAAATAGCATTATTTTCGAGAACATATTTAACACTATTTTATGGACACTTAAAGCCATATGCTGAGACAGACCATATTAAAAAATGTTAAAAAATCATGAGATATTTTCTGAAAATACTGGAATCAAACTAAAAATCTATACCAGATATCTGAAAAATCCTAAAAATATTTGGGAATTTAACAACACACCCCCAAAGACCCATTGGGTCAAAATGGAAGTGACAAGGGAAATTGAAAGAGGAAAAAAAATTTTTTAAAGCTAAATAAAAATAAAAACACAAACTATCAACATTGGTTGATGCAGCTTCTTCAGTGCTTATATGTAAATTTATAGTATAGCACAAATGCTTAGATAAGAAAGACAATGACCTAAAATTAGTGATCTGAACTTTTAAGAAACCGGCAAAAAGAAGAAATTTAACAGAAAGCAAAGGTGGTTTAAGATTTGAAAATCGGGGCACCTGGGTGGCTCAGTCGGTTAAGCGGCCGGCTTCGGCTCAGGTCATGATCTCACAGTTCATGGGTTCGAGCCCCGTGTCAGGCTCTGTGCTGACAGCTCAGGGCCTGGAGCCTGCATCTGATTCTGTACCTCCCTCTCTCTCTGACCCTCCCCTGCTCACACTGTCTGTCTCTCTCTCAAAAATAAAACATTAAAAAAAATTTGAAAATTAATTTTTGTAATCATTTTAACAGACTAAAAATATCATCTAAAAATACAAACATAATTTGAGAAAACTGAACGATAAAAACAGCAAATTTTTAATAGAGGGGAGTCTACATTTAACATAATAATGGTAAAGATGGAATGCTTTCTCAGTAAGATGGATACAAGATTATAATGCCTTCCCCCATTGCATGGATTCAATATCGCACTAGAATTCTTAATCAATGCAATAAGGCAAGATAAATAAAAGGCATTCAGATTGGACATGGAAAAAATAAATCTATCTGTATTCACAGAAAGCATGACTATCAGAGAAGCCCAATCTTTAGGTTAACATAATTATATCATGACTCTAGTGAACATGGATATTTGAACTATCACAGATTTCCAAGAAATGTTACAGTAGTGATATTTCACCTTTATTGAAAAGTTGGAGGGGCGCCTGGGTGGCTCAGTCGGTTAAGACTCCAGCTTCGGCTCAGGTCAGATCTCACATTCGTGGGTTCGAGCCCCATGTCAGACTCTGTGCAGACAGCTAGCTCAGAGCCTGGAGCCTGCTTTCGGTTCTGTGTCTCCTTCTCTCTCTGCCCCTCCCCCTCTCATGCTCTGTCTCTCTCTGTATCAAGAATAAATAAAACATTTAAAAAATTTTAAAAATAGTTGAATAATAAGCATCTATTTTCTGGTTCTGAAAAGCAAATGTTATATATGAACTATGAAATCCACAATCTTCAGAATCTGAAGTGAGGAATAGAATAAAACAAGAAGATTCTTGAAAGAACGAATGATATGGAAAACTCTTATTAGGAGCTTTGATTTATCCCTTTCTTCCTGAGCGATCCCAACCACAAAGTCACAAACACTTGAAACTGTGTCAAGTCCAGGTCAGGCTTTTATAAACTGAGTATTTTCAGTTATTAGGAATTTGCCTGACACTTTTGTGCCTTGAGTCATCTTGCAGAGATTTGATTTAAGATATAATGAACAAAATGGCTGTATGTTGTCAGCATTTGAAAGCTGATATATAAGGGTGACTTTTCTTACATATTCATTTAAAAGGCATATTTGCTGGAGAACTGTAAAAATAGAATCATGTCACTTTTGTCTGCTTAGATTTGATCTTATTACAACCAGGAGAAGTAGATATATTCTTTATAAAGCATGTGGCAAAGTGCTCCTAAATCTTTAGATTTGAGATATCACAAGTAATAATAATCAATACATAAGGCAGCTAAATGGATTAGTTTTTATTAATGGTGAAATATACCTAATTCAGAAGCACATACACAGGATCAAGAATATATAATTCATCATTTAGTCATTGTCCTTTGATTAGCCTGCATTTGTTTACATCTATAACCCAAAACATGCTCACATACACGTTCTACCCTAAAGGTACCCACATTAAAACACTTGTTATGAGTTTTTCTGATTTCTTCCACTAAAAGTGCCCTTCACCCTCATCCTCCATGCTTGCTATCCTCTAGCCATGATGCTGCCTCATACCCTTCCTTCATAACCTTTCTCCCATCTGTACTTGCTATGGCTTAAATAAAATGTTGTTTCTTCAAAGAGGCATTTCCTAATGTTCTGGTTTAAATTATGTAACTGTCTCCTCCAGTTATTCCTCTTTATCATAGTTGGCCTTTATGTGTTCATCAGTCTATTATTAAGCACCAGTATCACTTTGTAGACAGTGAATTCTGTTTTGATATGTGTGTTTGTGTGTGTGTGTGTGTGTGTGTGTGTGTGTGTGTGTTTAATCATTTGGTATGTGTGGTCTAGCAGAATTGCTGGCACATAAAAGATGCTATCCTCAACACCTGCTTCTTGCCTAATCTTCCTTATTTTAGGAAAGAGAATCAGGCCAAAAGATGTGCCTCCTCCCTTTCTTGCTCACCTCTTAGCCAAACTGTCAGCAGTTCCTGAAAGCTCTACTTCAAAATATGCACTACTTCAAAATATGCACTATAAATTATTCATCTGAGTACTTTTGACTTCCTTTTCCACCAGCATGCTAATCGAACCCTCTGTGCTCTACTGCCTAGGTTACTGCAAAAACCATCTAAATAGACGATCTGGCTCCCAGTCTCTAGAAACTTTTTCCAGGAACAAGAGTGAATCTTTAAAAATACATATGTGATCATGTTGCTCCTTTCCTCCACTCTCTCCAGTGTCCTCTCAGCACACTTAGAACAAACTCGACGTCTTTCCAAAAGTTAATAAATCTCTTAGGAACCTGCTTCGTAACCTTGTTCATCCCTTTCAATTTTTGCTTTTGTACTCCCCAACATGCTGTGTGAGGCACCAGGACTCATGCTCACTGGGTTTTGCTTAATGGAACATCATCAGAGAAGTCGTGCTTGTCTATCCTTTCCAAAGAGTTCCACAATATTTTTCCCCAGGCTTATCAAGATATTATGGACATATACGTAATTTTAAGGTATACAATATGATGATTTGATTTTCTATAATCATTTTCTATCTGCAGACTGCTTTTTCTTTTTGCTTTATGCAACTTCTTATTCTCTGTCATTTATTTATTACTTTGCCTTTGTCTTTTCACTAGAATATAAACCTTTAATAGTATAGATTTTGTTGTTTTGTTTTGTTTTAATGCATATCTAATATCTAAGCCACATTTAGATTCCCTGTGAGTACTGTTGAATGAATAAGTAAATGTTTACCAAATAGTCCTTTAAGATATGAATGATTAAATGAAAGAAATAATGCTTGGATGATTAAATCGAAACTAGCAAGTTGAGCTACAAGCAGTCATTCTGCTTGGCAGGTAATTAGCTATACCCAGGGAAGAGCAAACTTTCAGGCTGAATGTTGCAATGCATTAGATATGCATCTATGCATCAAGTTTTATTCTTATGTGCATAATATTTGTTATATTGGTCCATATTTTTTTAATGAAGTCACTTATCTGCTTGATTAAGAAGGATCCTGAATTTTTATAGGCCATCAAATCCTCTCTAATATCTTTTGGCAAGCATTCAAGATTTTCCATGATCTTAACTGTAATCTCTCATATCTCATTTGAATAATTCAAAATGTTAAGTATAATGCCAACACCAAGCACCCACATCTTGGTTTCCAAACCATTCTCCACTAAAAGAAATGAGCTCTTTTGGAAATGACTAATAGAGCTTGGACAGGGACTATATAAGTTGAGCATCTTGAAACATCAGAAAACAAGAAAGTGTTCAATAAAAGTCACCATAATAATAAGAATTTGTCAAAGCTGGCACAGAAACCAACTAAAACTCTACCAAATATTGTTTTGGGACAATATTGTTTTTTGCAACAAAACAAATTATGTAGGATAGATTATAACCCAAACTATAAAATAAAGATCCCTGAGTCCATACTGATAGAAATAAATGATTGAATACATAAATCAATGGGGATTAAAAGAGACAACTCTCCTGTACAGAAGAATTCTAAAACATTTACATATTTCCTCTGCCCTCAAGGAGGTAGAGCACAATTCCCTACTCCTTAAGTGTAGACTATGCATAGGAAATTATTTTCAAAGAATACAGGGTCAAAACAGGGAACAAAAGTTCCTGACAAACACTGCCTCAACCAGATGGTGAAGGTCAACATCAACAGAGATGTTATGTTGTAAGCATATATCCCTAATATAATATTAAATGACAAGAATGTTTTACCTCTCTGTTCTTCTTCCCCCAAACCCATAACCAATGTCTAATCAGAAGGGAAACATAAGACAGAGAGGAACTGCCTACAAAATATCTGATTGGTAATCCTTGAAAATTGTCAAGGTTATCAAAAACAAAGTCTGAGGAAAGGCTGCGCTACAAAGTAGGCCAAAGAGTCGTGATGACTAATTGAAATATAGTATTCTTCTAGATGAGACTCTGGAACAGAAAAACTAATCTTAATAATATATTAATAAAAAGAGAAAATGGCTGTGGGTATTATGGAAATATACTATATTCACAACTTTTCTGTAAATAAGGAAGAAAAAGAATTATTCAAAAACTTTATTCTAGGGGTGTCTGAATGGCTTATTATGATAACTGTCCTACTTCTCTTAATTTTGGCTCAGGTCATGATCTCAAAGTTCGTGGGATAGAGCTCCATGTTGGGCTCTGGGCTGATAGTGTGGAGTCTGGAATTATCTCTCTCCCTCTCTCTCTGCTCCTCCCCCATTCCTGCTCTCTCTCAAAATCAATAAAATTAAACTGAAAAATTTATTATGAGCTTATAGCTCATGCCTAATAAAAACTTAGAAGGAATTCAGGGATAGATATGGACCCAGAATTTATCATTTTACCTAAAAGCTTCCCCAGCAACCTGGAAAATTTAAATATATCATTTTTAAGCATTTCTACTTAATGTAGACATTTATTTTCACTTATATTTGCCCATGTCAATTCCAAGGATGTTCCCTAATAAAAAATAGTAGGTAACAATCTTGTAAATGTTATGTGAAGCTTGAAAACTCAGAAAATTAATCTTTGAATAGCTCAGACTTGAGGGAATATACCTAAGCTGTATTGTCTTGGTGGTATCCATGTGTGGAATATTTCAAAATCACATATTCTTTCTCCTGCCATATTTTTACTCACATAGTAATTTTTAAAAGATCTATTAATGTTTATGTTACTTTTGTGAAAAGTGAAATAAAATGTTGTCACTTACGTCAAGCAGTTTTTTTAAAATAGTTTAGTGTCAAATTGGTTTCCATACAACACCCAGTGCTCTTCCCCACAAGTGCCCTCCACCATCACCACCACCTCTTTTCCCCCCTCCCCCTTCCCCTTCAACCCTCAGTTCATTTTCAACATTCAATAGTCTCTCAAGTTTTGCATCCCTCTCTCTCCCCAACTCTCTTTCCCTCTTCCCCTCCCCCTGGTCCTCCATTAGGTTTCTCCTGTTCTCCTGTTAGACCTATGAGTGCAAACATATGGTATCTGTCCTTCTCTGCCTGACTTATTTCGCTTAGCATGACACCCTCGAGGTCCATCCACTTTCCTACAAATGGCCATAT
>NC_043703.1:35154229-35212173 GCF_006229205.1 Suricata suricatta
TCCCTCTCTCTCCCCAACTCTCTTTCCCTCTTCCCCTCCCCCTGGTCCTCCATTAGGTTTCTCCTGTTCTCCTGTTAGACCTATGAGTGCAAACATATGGTATCTGTCCTTCTCTGCCTGACTTATTTCGCTTAGCATGACACCCTCGAGGTCCATCCACTTTCCTACAAATGGCCATATGTCATTCTTTCTCATTGCCATGTAGTACTCCACTGTACATATATACCACATCTTCTTGATCCACTCATCAGGTGATGGACATTTAGGTTCTTTCCATGATTTGGCTATTGTTGACAGCGCTGCTATGAGCATTGGGGTACATGTGCCCCTATGCATCAGCACTTCTGTGTCCCTTGGGTAGATCCCTGGTTTTGAAATGGAGCTGGGAAGCCATTAGGGAGGTGGGCCTTATCCTTACCTGGTAGAACCATCAACGTTTAAACCCGGCTGAACAGCAAATATGCCAAGGACTCTGCACCAACATCCACAGTTTGCTATAGTAACAGATTTTTGCTCAGTGACCAATTGTGTTTAGCCAAAATTAGTTTCCTGCCACGAACACAAATCAGAATTCTTTGCAAACAATATATACAAACATTCCCTTTTCTCTTAAACTTTTATTCCTCTAGTGGGATACAATTTGAGGTGCTACCCAAATTTGTGCTTCTCAAATTGCACTTCTAATACCCCAAATAAATGCTTTTATTTTATTTCAGTTCTGCTTCTTTTCTTCAGGGACATTGCCAAGTAGAAAGATTTAATATCTTAGATAGTTTGGGGGGGTTTGATTATTTTTCAAACTATGCATATCATAGAAACTTGTTTTGTTTGTGAAGTTTAATATCTTTTCCTGCTGAACTCTGTCCTTTCTGTCATGGGCATGGTCTCTCAGAAAATAATTTTGCCCTTCACAGCTTTGTATCATCTGTCTGTTTTATTTTGACAGTGGAGACCTAACTACAATATAGCATTGGACCAAGGAAACATCTCATTTGCTTTTATTTCTTCTTTAGAGATTTGCTTTGTTTTTTGCATTGGCAGGAGAGGAGAGTGACTGCAAGATGATATTGAATCAAAGTCGAAGCCAACCGGTTTGGGTCATTAGCTTATGTGCCAACCAGCAGCTTCACATTTGGCCTGAAACCAAAGACTTTTTTTTAAAACCCCTCGTGCCAAATATCTTTAATAATTTATTCTCCTCCTCCTGGTTAGTATTGCTGTTGCCACTTCAGAGATGCCACTTTGATAAGTCTTCAATTTCATGTTATACCCTAAAAAAGTTTGGCATCCCAGAGGAATGATTAATAATAATAAGTATAAGGAAATTCAAGAAGTATTATCTCTATAAGTTTTTGCAGTTAAAAATGTTAATGAGATTTACATCATCTAGAGCATAGAATTTGTTTTAAATGCAGGCTTTTTATCATTTATATTTATATTCCTAAAACTATTGAAGACAAAAAAACCACAAAGTTTAAAATAATATTCACAAAACTCACATGAATATGTGTAATTTCTTAAATGATTTCTTAAATAGATTTATGCATTTATTTTCATCAGGAGACAGACTGATGTGAAAATGCAAGTCCATTAATTTTTAAGATAGAGAAGTTTATTTTTCTTTCCTATGTCAACTTCTTAATATGAAATGAGTGACAATTGGCATAATAATGTACAAAACTTGGCAAACAATATATGAATCTGTTTGGCAATGTACCAAATTACATCTAAACTCCTGTGCCAGAATGTTAATGCTTTTGTGCTTGTCGTGGTCTCTTTTAATTTGTCATAATGGCAGAAACAAATCTGTTAGCCTGTAACGGTTCTTTACTGTGTAGCAAACAGTAACAATTCAACTTTATCCTTCCACCTGTCTCTTTCATCCTGGTCAGTTTCATTGTTTCTGCAATGTTATCTTACAAGGTTTTTCTGTCCAGGAACCCATACACCACAGGATCTCTTTTAATGTAACCAAAATTCTCAATATTCATTTCATTCTAGTCATCAATAGCTTGTCCCCTGGATTACAAGTGACTTGTGCCGTACAAAGACCTTCACTGTACAAAAAATTCTCCACTGATTAAATGCCATTTAGTGACTTTGCTTGTATTATTAGAAACTCTATTAATCAGTTGAATGGTCATAGTGACGCTGGTGGTACACTTGTACTTATTTTTTATATTTTTATACATGAGCAATAGTTAAAGCATATGGCACATATTTCCCCTAAAAATTAAATTCTTTAGTTATATTTTCAGTCATTCATCACCAGCAGTACCTAAGTTTCTGTAATGCCTTAGGGCTGATGGTTTCTGATGACATTTTAGTCATTTGGTCCTCACAGAGATTCTATAGTCAGGTGGCACAGTAGTAACTGGGCTCAAGCTGCCTTAATTTCAGTCTTTTCACTACACGTTGCCTCTTTTCAGGAAAAGTCTTTGAAATGTGTGACATACATCATTTTCATATCTAGTTAATGTTTGGAGGATTTGTGGATGACTGAAACAAGTTGTCAGAAAAAGTCTTATATACTTATCCTGCATAATATGTGACACCAGGGCCATTATGACTGTCTCAACCCAGCTATCATTCTACTAGGTTGATGCCACGGGAATTGCACACATGTCAGGAAACACTCCATGAATCCCATGAAATGCAAATGTATTCTGGCTCAGCATATTTGAATTTATACTAACATATAAGTCAAAGGTTGGCAAACCTAGTTGCATACCAGAATCAACTGTAGAGTTTATTAAAATGCACATTGACCAGGGATAGATCTGTAAAAATTTAAGCGGGAATTAAGCAGCTAGAGAGAGGATGGGGGGGGAGACAGAGAGAGAGAGAAAGAGAGAGAGATAGTGTCAAAGCAAAATTTGCACCAAAGTTAAGCAATTTAGGAAGACTTTAGTCAAAGCTATTGCCTGAGGGTAGAGAGATTGAACTCAACTTCACTAAAATGAAAGGCAAGATCATTTCTTTTAAGTTTACTTATTTTGAGAGACCGAGACAGAGATAGACCTAAGCAGGCTCTGAACTCAGGGCTTGAACTCCCAAACTATGAGATTATGACCTGAGCTGGAATCAAGAGTCAGGCGCTTAACTGAGCCACCTGGGTGCCCCAAGGCAAGAGAATTTTTTAAGAGCTAAAGAAGGGAGATTTGTAGGCTACCTGTGTTTACTCTCTGACTTTGCCCAAATAAGAGGTAAACTTCCTCATCTATTCATATAAAAGATAGTTTTATAACTTGGACTGCGGCACCCACCAGAGTTAAGCTCCTACTATTCTACTGAGAGTGGGAACTAGGGGCATCTTCCTTGATTATTACATCCAAATGAGATGGTTTTCAGGTCCTTGAAAAAGACATTCTTGGGTTGTAAAATCGTTAAGAGACTTTCAAAAAGGATTTTCATATTAAAGAGACAGAGAAAGAACTTCTAAGTTGTTGTTGTTGTTTTTGTTTAATTCTCTAAGAAAAGGAAGGCCATGACTTCCAGTCAGGTAGAAGCCTATCTAAAATTTAATAAACCAAAAGGTGAGTTAAGGTTGACTTGGTGGGTGGGTGGATAGGTAGGAAGGAACGAAGGAAGGAAGGGAGGGAGGGAGATGTTCTTAGATGATTCTGACATGTAGCAAGAATTGAATGCTAGTGCTCTAAAGCACCTTTATGAGATGGTTTTCCAAGAATAGATTTAGATACTCCAGGGGATAGAAATGGTGAACAGCCTGAGATGAAGGAATAGATATTTAAAAATCGAGACTAATTAAGTAAAAAGTAAATATGACCTTTTCTCTACTGTTAAAGTTTATGTTTGAATTATTTAACATGCAGTATAATCTTAGTTTCAAGTATACAATATAGTGATTCAACACTTTTGTACAACACCCAGTGCTCATCACAGCAAGTGCCCTCCTTAATCCCCATCACCTGTTTCACCCACCCCCCATCCCACCTCCCGTCTAATAATCATCAGTTTATTCTCTATAGTTAAAAAGAGTCTATTTCTTGGCTTGCCTCTCTCTCTAATGACCTTGAAGATGGAGTGACTTCATAGGAACTGTAGCTGTTACTTTGCCACTGTGTAGTTCTCCTAATGTAATTTCTGAGGCCTGAAATCCCATATAGGTTGTTTTTTCTTTTCTTTTCTTTTATTGTTTTTCTTTCCTCGCTAGGGGAATACAAATACTCCTTAAGGGAAATAGCACTATTAGATCTTATTGGTCAGTTATTTCTCCCATAAAATAAACTGAGTAGACTATTTCTTGAGAAGAAGAAATGATGTGAATAGAACAATGTTTACTGCTTAGACAAGACCGAACCCCTTGTAGTGCAGAGTTGAGTGCTTAAAGATGAGACTAAGAGATTCCATTAAAAGATTTTAATTTTTGCACATATTTTCCTAGAATTTGGGATGATTCTGCTACTTTTAGTTATTTCACCGCATAAAAATTGTCAGTGAGGTATTTCAGAGATGGAAGTTTTGCATTTAAAACCCCTCTGTCATAGCCACTGAGAAAGAACCCCTTTATCAAAGTATAAAACCTCCATTTGCTCTTTATATTTCCTGTAGTTTGGTTCATTGGTTATGTGATTCATCCAGGTTTTTACTTACCCATTGATACTACTGGATGTAAGGACACAATGCCAAACAAGGCACAGTCACTACTTCAAGATCCCTAGAAAAACACACTTAAAAATGCATAATTGTTGGCATAATGTGATAATGCTATAATCAATTATGGGCAAAGAGTCCAGTGATAGAAACTATATCTTTTCATTTCAGAATTGGCTTTTCTAAAAATTCAAACTGAGACTTTCACTTAGAAGTCAAGGGGTATAAAGTAGTAATCTAAAGAAACAGACCAAGTTAACAAAGGGTTCGAGTTATCAAGGAATCCATAATAGCTCATCTTGGCAGAATGTTTTAAAGCTTTTTTATTTCAATATACTTAACCCTGTCCTCTAGTGCTTTCATTACCAGTTAGAAATGTAGGTAGGATTTGTAGAAATAAGATAGAGAACCATGGAGCCACAAGACAAGGGAAGAAGCACAGGCTTTGCATTTACATAATTGTGGTTAGATTATTGAGTCTACCACTTTTAGACAGATTCTCTTAAGTAAATTATTTAATCTGCATGCCTGGTTTTCTTCTGTAAAATGAGATGGTTATAGTTCTTGCCTCCTAGGACTGTGAAGATTAAGTATATATGCAAAGGCTTCCATAAGGTGATTGGCTACAGTAGGAGCTCAGTAAAAGCTGAATGCTGTACTTAGCACCATTGAATACCTTGGAATTTTCCAGGCTGTGATGTGGAGTATATGTACAAGCCATAACATATTTTTGTTAAATTACAGTTTCACCTGAGGCTGATCTACCTGTAAGGAAGCCACTTTCAGTTTATATGTGATTAAAAAAATTTATATATGGGGAAAAGAATAATTATTTTTAAACTTTTATTTAGTATTATTTTCTTCAAACTATGAAGGACCTCACTATTAAAAGACGAGTTTCCTCTGCAAATGAGTGCCAATTTAAATATGTTTAAAGTTTGTAGGGAATATAATTCAGTGAGTACCTTAAGTATTCGTCCAAGTCCTTAAAACTACAGTAATCCCTCTAAGCCCTGTTTCACGTCCCACGTTTTCAGTTACATGTTACAATGGCCAGCCACTGTGCAGTAGAGGGTGATTCTCCTTCTGATGTATGGTCCGAAGGTCATCAGTAGCCTAATGCTACATCACAATGCCTACATCGTTCACCTCGCTTCTTCTCTTTATGTAGGCATTTCATCATCTCACATCATCACAAGAAGACCAGGAGCACAGTACAATAAGGTATTTTGGGAGAGAAAGAGAAACCACATTCACATAACTTTTAGTATACTGTATTCTTATAATAATCCTATTATCAGTAATTCTTGTTAATTTCTTACTGTGCTTAACTTAATTTCTTTTCTTTTTTTTATATTTTTTCCCCTAATGTCTGTTTATTTTTTGAGACAGACAGAGCATGAGCAGGGAAGGGGCAGAGAAAAAGGGACACACAAAATCTGAAGCAAAATTTCTTAACATTCCAATTTTTTAAATTATTCTTTAACTTATTAGAAACCTTTAGTTATTTTTAGCATAGATCTGTAATTAAAAATTCTGTTAGTTTTTTAAAGTTTATTTTATTTATTTATTTTGAGGGGGGATTGAGAGAGAGAGAGAGAGAATGAGAATGAGTGAGCGAGCAGGGGGGAAAGCATGACCTGAGCTGACATCCAATCAGATGCTTAACCAACTGAGCCACCCAGGCACCTCCAAAATTCTCTTCATTTTACTTAATCTGAAAACATCTTGATTTTCCCTATAATGCTGAGTAATATTGTTATACTGTATAAAATTATAGATTCATATGGGTTTGCTTGTTTGTTGATTTTTAACCAGGACTTGAAATACGTTGTTGTTACTTCCACTAACCTCAGTAGCTCTAATGAGAAATCCTTTGTCGTTCTAATAATATTTCCCACTATGGATAAGATGATGATTTTTTTCTTGCAGCTTTCAAATCTTTCTCTCACTTTCAGAAGTTTAAATATCAGATGTCTTAGCGTTGATTTCTGTCAGGTTAACCTGTTTGGATTTTGCTCAGCGTTTTTTTTTTCTTTCATTTTTTTTTTTTTACATCTATGATAAGTTTTTCTAACCATTATAAAGAAATTTTGTTGCATTTTTAACATTCTGAGGGTATTTCTTCTTAATCAAAGAGAAGTTTTGAAATGTTACAAAATGCCCTTTGGTTGTTTTGGAAAATCATTATCTATAAGGAAAACATAACATGGAAGCCAGAGTATAGGGTTTATAGCAAGATAATCCCAGGCTCCAGTTACACACTTTCTTACAATTGTCCAACATTGTGTGCTCAGCTTCTTGAATCTGTAGACTTAGTCATTTAATCTAATCTGGGGAGATTTTGTCCATTATTTTGTGTACTTGTTTTTTTTAGCCCTTCCCTCTTCTTCCTTTCCTAGGATTTCAGTCATGCAAAAGTTGATTTTGTTATAGCACCATAGATCCATGGACATCTGTTTTTATTTTTCAGTTAATTTTCTCTCTGTTATCTATAGTGTGTAACTAATGTTCCTTCTTCCAATTCACTTATCTTTCTTCTGCTTCCTCAGTTTTGCTACTGATCCCATCTGCTGAATTTTGCATTTTTAGTTCTCAAATTTTCATTTGTCTCTTCTTTATATTTTCTATTTCCTTGCCAAGACTTTCTATTTTTACATGTGTTTGAAACATGCTCTTAATTGCTCACTGAAGCAGATTAAGTATGGTTACTTTAAAATCCTTATCAGATAAAACTCACATTTCAATCATGCAATGGCATCTATTGATTATTTTTTTTCATTCAATTTGAAATCTTACTTGATCTTGGTATGAGGAGTGATTTCTATTGAAATCTAGACATTGTGAGTATTATGTTATGAAACTGAATCTTACATACACTTTTCCTTCAACTGATTTCCTCTGACACCACTCTGGTAGGTGAAAGGAAGGGGCTGCTATCATATTACTTACAGTTGGAGTTACAACTTGGAGTTGGTGGTCCAGGTTCCCACTTGGCCTCCATGATCATTTAAGGTGAGAGGGCTCCTCTTTATTGCTAGCGGGCATTGGGTGTCTAGTCCCCATGTTGCCTCTTCAGTGGAAGTAGCTTTTTTGTTTGTTTTTGTTATTTTGGTTTTTCTAAGTTTATTTATTTTGAGAGAGTGAGAGAGAGAGAGATTGAAAATGGGAGAGGGGCATAAGAGAGAGAGAGAATCCCAATTAGGCTCAGCACTTTCAGTGCAGAACCTGATGCAGGGCTCGAACTCATGAGAACCTTGAGATCATAACCTGAGCTGAAATCAACAGTCAGATTCTTAACTGACTGAGCCACCCAGGCATCCCAGAAGTGGCTTTGTTAATAATGGATGATGATAAGACTCCTGATTCTCCACTAGTCCTCCACTGACAAAGCCCTAAGTATAGAGGGGGAAAGGTGTCTCACTACTGCCAAAAGAAGTAGAAGTTCAGATTTTCCTCTTGGTCACCACTGACATCACTCAAGTGAGGCTCATTGCTAGTCAGAGGGGAGGAAATTCTCAACTACCTACTTGGCATTATCTATCATCACCTTTTCAGGGACGTGGGAAATTTCATTACACCCTCATAGATAATGGGTTTCCATTCTCTACTCTCCCTTTGCCCATGTGGATGGGAGTAAAACCAAATTCCTCGTTGTTGTTTGACTAGAGCAATGATTATTTACAAGTTTTATATCTTGCTACACTGTCTCTCCTTGCCATTCAGCTTTAGTGAATAGTTTTTGTTGGATAATTTTTGTCTGGGCCTGTTGGAGTTAAAGTTCTTGCATAGAGTTCAGCTCTAAGTCAAAGATATACAAAATCAAAGTAAAAAAATAAACCTTTTGTGTTGTTTCCCAGGTTCCAAAGTCCCCAGGCAGTTTTCCTTCTCTCTCTCTCAAAGTCTTCTGTTTTTACTTTTGATTTTCTTTTTTTTTAATGTTTTTTATTTATGACAGACAGAGAGAGACAGCAAGAGCAGGGGAGGGTCAGAGAGAGAGGGAGACACAGAATCTGAAGCAGGCTCCAGGCTCTGAGCTAGCTGCCAGCATAGACCCCGATGTGGGGCTCAAACCCATGAACCATGAGACCATGACCTGAGCCGAAGCCGGAAGCCGAACACTTAACCGACTGAGTCACCCAGGCGCCCCTTTTGATTTTCAATAATATTTGGTTTACAATTTATAAATCCTTTTAATTCTTGAATATTACTGAAATATTTCAACATAATATACTCTTACCTCCAAATTATTTTTCTAGGTGTACGTTTGACTCCTGATTTCAACTTAGGTCATGATCTTACAGTTTGTAAGATCAAGCCCCACATCAGACTCTGCAATGATAGTGCAGAGCCTACTTAGGATTCCCTTTCCTCTCTCTCTATCCCTACCCTGCTTGCACACACTTTCTCTCTCTCTTTCAAAGTAAATAAATAAACATTAAAAAAATATTCTTCTAATGCCTCATTTACTCTTGCCTCATTATATTTTAGGCTGTCATACATTTGTTAGCTACTCTTCCTCAGGGCTTAGTGAGGTAAAAACTGATCAATTTGTTATGATAGACGTTTTGTATACAGCTTTTGTGAATAGTAAAGAATATACATATGAATAGAAGGTAAAAATCAAGAAAAGAAAATATTTGTATAGAAATGTTGGTATGACCCAGACACAACAACAAGGATGATGACAACAACAAAATGAATATAGTGATGCTACCAAGCTGTCTTAAAGACAAGAAAATAAATAATGGAAAGACTAAAGGCAAGTGACTAATAAAATATCAGCAGATATCGCAACCATATAAGCAAACAAAAATCAACAACAATACTATTTTTTCACTAATTCTTTTGAAGAATATTGTAGATGGTGCCAATGAAAGTATTCTCTGAGCAACACAATCATTTGTATTGCTAATTCATTGAAAACTTAATGAATTTTTAAAGTATTTTGAAATGATAAGCTAATATGCTTTAAAGTATTCATAAACTGCATAAACATCAATGCAAGACATTGCATAAAAATTATAGCATTTTCTGTAATCCATCCACTGGAATCAAACTACTGCCTGACATAAAGAGAATGGTAAAGAATATTATGAATGTATATGAAATATATTACTGAAAAATGCTTACCAAAAGGTTTATTGACAAGGAAATACAAAAAGAAAATTAGTTTATAGAATGGCATAGACAGAATGAGCTAAGCAGTGTAAGATATAATACATGCACACATCCAATTACTTAACACCATTAATTTATTCCCTAGTGACAGAATTTTAGAAAGATAAAATAACTAGAAACACAATTACTGTCACACTAAATCATTATGATTCTATACGCTTTATGATCTGTCCCACTACATTTTTAAGTGTTGTCCATCGCTCTTTTTTTATGGATTTCTTTTCCCCCCTGATGCTTTTCTAAGGCATTTTAAAATCAATTTAAGGTGTTGGCTACGTTTTTAAAAATGTGGTAAAGTTTTAATTTAAAGTCTAGTTACTTAACATGCAGTGCAATATTAGTTTCAGGTGTACAGTATAGTTCAACACTTCTTTGCAATACTGAGTGGAAAATATTTATTTACCTCATATATACACACCAAAAAAAAAAAAGAATTAAAAAACTCATAAGAATGTGGCTAATATAAAATTTTATTTATATGTAAATATATATATACTACTTTTTTAGTTCTGTGGAAAACATTTATTTAATTTCCAATATTCTACTGTTTTTCAATATACCAATTCTCACTTGGGAAAGTTCTTGAGGACATCTGCAAGTTTAAATGCAAATTAAGAAAGTAACTTCTGGCAGGAAAAGCAAAGAAGTGAATACACTCAGGTTGAATGGAAAATTCTGTGTTTTGATGTTAGTTCAAAATTAAGATTAACTTTCCGTTTTGATATTTGACAAAAGAATTTATTGTGAAATTAGATTTTTTTTCCAAAGTCAGGGTCCTAAAAAAAGAGAAAAGGATTTTTGATTAGTAAGAAATATGAAGGGGGGAAGAAAAGCTACAAGGAAATTTGTAAAATATTGATTTACAAGACTAACCACTAAGCTATAAAGGCATCTCGTAATGTAAACTGTCAATTTCTGTATTGCCAGTAATACTAAGGTCTTGGGAAATTTAGATTCCTCATTTAAAAACAAAAAACTGAGACCCAAGCATTTTAACATTGAAAATGAAAACAAAAATCTCCTTTGTGTTCCCATATATATTTAAAAAATCTCCTTTGTGTTTCCATATATATTTAAGGACAATTTGCATAGGCATAATTTTTTTAAATGATGAAACATTGCAGTTAGGGTAGTTAGAAAAGGGTTATTGTTTTCAAATCATATTTGTATTTTTATAAGTTATTTAATTTGTCTTAAACACATTCATATTAACATGATTCCTGACAGTCGGTACCAGACTTAAAAAAAAAAACCCTGATATGTTTTTATTATAGACCTTTCCAGACACATTTTAATGACTGTCATTTCAAATTGGAATATATCGGATTTCTTTGAGCTAGATATAAGGAAAGAGACATCAGTGGTATGAATAAACTAGAAGATTTTCCAGTTCCACCCTGGCCAGTGGGGCGGTAAATCCTTGCGGGTCCCTTCCTGAGGGAGGGAGAGAGACTAGGGCAGGAAAGGGCGCACAGAGAGTGAGGCAAGACAGCGATTTCTGATCAAGCCCCTTTATTGAAAAGGATTATCAAACCTTTATAGGATTAGGGGCGGGAAACTGGCCCAGGTTGGTTGCCAGGTAACAGAGTCAAATGATTATTAGAAAAAGGGGAAACTGAAACTGAAACTCCAAACACAGCATCAAAAGGAGCGCCCAGACTTTTGTCTGCAGTAGTGGGCAGGGGAAGATTAGCGCTGCATAAGCCCGAATGCGGTTGATCTTTTGCTCATTTTGGCTTTTCTCGTCTGGCCCAGTCTGACTGTCTCCGAATCCCGGACCAGGAAATGCACTCTCCTAGCCTCCAGATGTAAATCTTGTTTTTTTGGTCGCTCCCTGGAGAGCGATATGTCCTTGCCTGAGGCGGCCAAAACTCGGCAGCTCCCAACAGAAGATGTAGGGAAATTTGACATTCAATGATAATTAACTATGTGAAATCAGTATTTTTTTATAAAAGTCTTGATTAACTAGTCAAATGTTTTTCTTGGCCCTGTGTGGTTTGTCCACATTTAGGGACTGAATGGTAACATGGAAAAATAGCATATAATTTTTCAATATTAAAACAGAAATCACTTAATCTATCACTTTTAAACTTTGTCCTTTTAAAAATTATGTAGGAGTATAACATTTTAGAATTTTGTTTAGAACTACTGTTATTTGATTTACATTCTGATGTCTGCCTTCAAACACAATTCTGTTTAAGCTACAGAAATAGAAAACTTTAATTAAAAACCAAAATCCTGTTTTTCCAAATGTCTTTTATTGACAGAGTAAGTTTTTAAAAACATTTTTTAATGTTTATTCAACTTTAAGGGGGAGATAGAGTCCAGTAGGGGAGAGACAGAGAAAGGGAAACACAGAAACTGAAGCAGGCTTCGGTCTCTGAGCTGTCAACATAGAGCCCAATACAGGGCTTAAACTCATGAACCATTAGGTCATGGCCTGAGGCAAAGTCATACACATGGGTGCCCAGACACCCATGACAGAGTAAGTTTTTAATGCATATCTTTCAGAAAAAGTCCTTATTAGAGGGATTTGGATTACTAAGAGAGAATTTTGGGAAAAAAAAAAAAAAACCTAGATCTTATTTTGCAACATTGTATTGATATTTCTGCAACTATTCATATGAAATGTTAAAGTAGTTAAAATCCTGCATAAAATAAAGCAGTTCAAAATTCAAAGTATTTTGGAGCACGTGGGTGGCTCAGTCGGTTAAGTGTCTGACTTCGGCTTAGGTCATGATCTCATGGTTTGTGGGTTCGAGCCTTGCATCAGGCTCTGTGTTGACAGCTCAGAGCCAGGAACCTGCTTCAGATTCTGTGTCTCCCCCTCTCCCTGCCCCTCCTCCACTCATGCTCTGTTCTCTGTCTCAATAATAAACAAACATTAAAAAATTAAAAAAACCAAAATCCAAGATGTTTCAAAGTTTTCTCTGTAATTTTAGGGTTATAAAAATATATATATGACACAAATAAGAGCAAATAAGTGATAATCTAAGAATGGTCACAAGGAGATATGGGGGTACAAAATTAGAATGAGGAAAAGTCCTAAGAGTATTAAGAACATGCCACTGTTGTATGCATCAACTCTTTATTATAATCTCTGAATTACTAAATCTCATTTAAAAAATGTAAAATGTGTGTAATTATCTACTCACATAGGAAGAAGGAGTCCTTTAGAAGTAAGAAATTGCCTCAGGTCATGAGTCAAGAGAGAAACTTTTGGAAAAAAGGAAAATAAAATTTGTACATACATACAATCATGAGTCATTGTAAAATTCTGATGACTTTTTTCCTCTTTTTCATGTTTCAAGTTTTTATTTAAATTCTATGAACATACAGTGTAATATTTGTTTTAGGAGTGGAGTTTAATGATTCATCACTTACATATAACACCAAATGCTCATCTGATGAGTTTCTTAAAATATGTTCAATTTGTGTTAATTGCATATAGTTTCTCACAATTAAGTTGTAAAATTAAAACATTTAGTTAAATAAATAAATGAGTTCCCATCTTTTGAACAAAATCTTTTTGTATAACTGACTGAGCTTTTCAAGTATATCCCTAGCCCAGTGTTTGAACTGAAGTAGAGTCTCGTTGAATAGTCTGTGGGTAAATGCTAGGTGAGATTCTGCAGATTAGCTGCCCCAGCACCCCCTCAGACCACTTCCCTGTAGCCTTCCTCCTATTGTGTCTGCACTCTCAAAAAAAAAAAAAAAACCCAGATTCCTTCACACAAAGACTCACCATGTGACTTCAGCTAAGCCAAGTAGATGTCTCCACATGAGACTTGGAAGGCAGAATTGAGTACTGGGGCGTGATGGCTGTACATGAGAAGGTGTGCTACATTCATTTCTCTTAGGGTAGTTCTAGCAAAGAATGTCTTGTTCAGTCTGATGTTCTGGGGGTCAGCTAATAGGCATTAACTCTGTGGGGCTCGCTTCCATTAGAACTGTCTTCTTACTTCGGCACTTCTAGTGTGTGATTCTCAGGTAGCTGCATTGTTGTGTAAGTTTTAGGCCATGCTATTAAACTCACTGGGTGCCCTTCCTGAGTTATGTGTTCATAGAATTGTTTCTGCTCCGAGGGAATTTGTTTCTAATTCATATAAATTTGCCTTAAGGTTTGTTGGACCACCCTCATTACTAATAGTATAACACTGAACCGTGTCCATTTGGTCTTTTCAAAAAGAGTGAACACAAACTAATACACTGTAGGATAGCCTTTAAAAAATACATTAGATTCTGTTGTCTATGACTCAGACATCTAAGTGAAATGAAGCTTTTGTCCTTTTACTTCATGCCTGGTAGTAATATTGCAACTCAATATGATTCTCTTTTGTTATTTTTGTTTATGTGCATATATTTCTTGTTTACCTACTTAAAATATCTATATTGGAAGAAACTCTTAAGCAAACAGGCTACAAAATTGGAAATGATTTTCTTGGTAGTTACTCTCTTGCCTGTAACTCAGGGAAAAAAACATTCAGCATAAAATATTGTGTGAATCCTGATATCTCAAATTGTGGCTTTTTTTTTTTGAAACTATTTCCATTTTCTTTGAATTGAAACCAAGCACAAAATTCTACATATGTGACATCAAGCAAAAAAAAAATAACTATTTTTCTTCAGAAAACACTTTTCCCAGTGGGATAACCTGTAAACTTTCCAAAATTGCTCTTTTACCAAGACCACAGCTTCTTTTTCTTTCTTTCTTTTCTTTCTTTCTTTTTTTTTTTTTTTAGTGTTTATTTATTTATTTATTTTTGAGAGAGATGTGGAGCCTGAGCAGGGAGGAGCAAAGAGAGATGGAGACAATTAGAAGCAGGCTCCACGCTGTCAGCACTGAGCCGAAGCAGGGCTGAAACTCAGGAACCTTGAGATCATGACCTGAGCTGAAATCAAGAGTTCAATTGAACCACCCAAACACCCTGACTGCAGTTTTTTTTTTTATTACAACTAAACCAATAAACTTCTAGCTCATCAAGACTTGCTTCAAAATTTCTGCCTTGCAGCCTTTGTCCTCATCCTGAGCTATTAAGTCATAAAAATTGCCTAATCCCATTAAATTCCCACTTAAAAACATTTTTTAAAATGTTTATTCATTTTTGAGAAAGAGAGAGAGCATGAGTGAGGAAGGGGTAAAGAGAGAGGGAGGTACAGAATCCAAAGCAGGCTCCCAGCTCTGAGCTGTCAGCACAGAGCCAGTAACAAGGCGAACTCACTAACTGCATGATTGCGACCTGAGCTGAAGTCAGCAGTTCAACCGACCGAGCCACCAGGTGCCCCAATTTCCCACTTTTTAAAGGACTGCCTTAAAATCATCCAGATCAGAGGCTATAATTTAATTAAACTTAAAATTCTCTAGCAAAGAAAAATATAATACTTAGAAATTAATGCAATCATTAAACAACATCTTCACATCTCATGCCCCTCATATATTCATTATAATTTAGAAGACAAAATTTACGCTAGTGAATATTTAGAATAAGACTTATAATATGACTTATTTTCTTTCTCTGATTATAGGTCATGGACTTGGGGAGATCCAGCCATTTCTTCATACTGTAGCAGGTGTTACTAATGTTATATATATGTTAACTGGTTGGCTGGGTTCTGGTGCATAACAGATATAAAGATAATAGTCTTCTGTGAGAATGAAATCTCTAAATTTTCCCACATTAACACATATTCTGAACTGACTGTATACTAACTGGCTAGTTGGTTTTTCAATTTTGAATGAAAATATGTTTATTACTATATGTTATTTCTCTTTTGGTTGTTCAATTCTATAATTTTTCAAGAATTCAACAGTGTGTGTATTTTTCTATATGCATGTGTTTATGTTGAAGTGTAACTTAGCTTCAAAATACTTTCCTACCAGAATTTTATAAAATTAAAACTAATGCGGTCTAGAAAACCAAAGGATGGACAGATAACAATGAATGCCTGTAAATATATTATTAATTATCAGCTTCAAGTATCACTCTTGAATTTATAAGAAGGCCAAGGGTCCATTTTCATGTATTTTCTCTAATTCAACATCTAAATTGCCCCAAATGCTAAATTGCAGACATGCTTTTATTTGAGTCAGCTAACAAATTCTTACAGACATAAAAGTTACACCCTATCTTAGGTCAGATTATCTGGCCAATCATACAAGTTTTTAATGTTTCTCTTAAAGAAGGCACATATGAATGGAAGAATATCCTGTGTTCATGGATTGGAATAATTAATATTGCTAAAATATCCATACCACTCAAAATGATATAGGTTCAGTATATTTCCTATCAAGATTCCAATGACACTTTTCAGAGAAATAGAAAAAAGAAATTCTAAAATTCATATAGGACCACAAAAGATACTGAATAACAAAAGCAATATTGAAAAATAAGAAAGCTGGAGACATTACACCGCCTAATTTCAATTACATTATTAATCAATACAGTGGTTATATTGGTATAAAGAGACCAATGTGGAAGAGAACAGACCCCAGGAATAAATCCATGCATATATGATCAATTAATCTCTTCTTCAAGGGTGCCAAGAGTACAAAATGGGAAAAAGATAGTATTTTGAATAAATTGTGCTTTGAAAGTCAGATAACTGGATAACCACATGCAAAAATGTTTAACTGCACCCCTATATTATACAATACACAGAAATCAACTCAAAATAGATTGAAGACTTAAAAATAAGACCCAAAAGCATAAAACTCCTAGAAGAAAATAGGGGATAATTTCCTTTTGAAGGATTGGTCTTGGCAATGAATTTTTGAATATGACCCAAAAGCATAGATAACAAAAGCAAAAGTAAAATTACATCAAACTAAAGAGCTTCTTTCCCACAAAGGAAACTATCAACAAAATGAAAAGACAGCATACAGAACAGTAGAAAATATTTGTAAACCATATATCAAATGAGACATTAATATCCTAAACAAATAAGAGCTCATATAATTCAACAGCAAAAAAAAAAATTATAATAACCAAGTTAAAATAGGTAAAGGACTTGAATAAATATTTTTTTCAAATAAGACATATAAATGGACACCAAGTGTGAAATGAAATGTGTGTTCAACATCACTAATCATCAGGAAAATGCAAATCAAAATGACACTGAAATATATACACACATCTGTTAAGTGGCAAATTTTTTTAAAGCAAATGTTGGTGAGGATATAGAGAAAATGGAACCTTGGCATTCGGTTGGTAAGAACATAAACTGGTGCAGCTACTACAGAGAACAATATGAAGGTTCCTCAAAATGTAAAAATAGAACTATCATATGATCCAGAAATTTTACTTCTGGGTATTTATCCAAAGGAATTGACATCAGAATCTTGAAGAGGTATCTGTACTTCCATGTTCACTGCAGTGTTATCCCCAATAGCCAAGATATGAAAGCAATCTTATTGTCTATCAATGGAATAAAGGATAAAGAAAATATGAGACACATGCATACACACACACCATGTCGTATTGTTCAGCCATAGCATAAGGAAGTTCTGCCCTTTGTGACAACATATGGATGGGCCTAGCAGACATTATGCTAAGTGAAATGTCAGACATGGACAAATACCGTATAATCTTATTTATATAAGTAATCTAAAACAGTCAAACTCACAGAAGCAGAGAATAGACTTGGTGTTGCCAAGAGCTAGAGGAAGGGGGAAATGGAGAATTGATAGTCAAAGTGTACAAAGTTTCAGGCTAGATAAACATGTTCTGGAGATCTGTACAGCATAATACCTACAGCCAACAATTCTGCATTGTTTACATAAGCATTCTTACATACACTCACCTACACACACACACACACACACACACACATGCACACACATGCACACAGTAGAAATAAAGGAGCTGGTAGAAATCTTTGGGAAGATGATGGATATGTTTATGGCCTTAATGGTGGGGATGGTTTCATGGGCATATAGTTATGTCCAAACTCATTGAGTGTATATATTAAATATGTATTGCTTTTGTGCTGGAGTCCAACTCCAGCAGGTCCAGGGCCCCCTGAAGGATGGATGGCGTCGGCGAAAGAGAGAGTGAGAGAGCCTGGGCTTTCTTTCTGATCACCAGGCAGGCATCTCTTTATTTATAGATGAAGTGTTAACATGACATCAAAAAAGTGGAATTTTTACTACAAATAATTCTTAGTGATAAAATGTCTTAAAAAGTGTACAGGAACAGGTTTTACAGAGACATTTTGACAGGATTACTTTAATTTCAGTGAGGTAGTTAATTTCTACAAATAGGATAACAAGATATTCTCAGTGAAAAGCAGATAACCTACACATTTGTTTAAACTGGTAGTAAATCTTACAACTAAGAAGACAGCAGGAAGCAAATACATTTGTTTATATTAATAACACTAAGATTCAGGCATAGGCTAGGCTAGGAGTCCTTCTGGCTGGCTCACAAAAGGAGGAATGTATTTGTGCTGGTTAGTAAGTTACTTGTGTCAAGCTTATTTGATGTTGAAGGTGTAAGCACCGTAGGGGCCCTAGATGTGCTGGCCTTGGTGAATGAGTTTAAGTCTTAACTATTTTTACTCATAATCAGTATCAGTGTAAGGGAAGGTTATTTTGTGGTTCTAATTAGCAAAGGAATGTCCAGTAACTTATGCCTGGCTCTTGTGTGTTATCTCTAAGTTAGGCTCTTTTTCTCTGGGCCAGAGTTAATAGTAACTCTTGTGTTCTTTAATCCTCTTTATTATCAATGTCTTAGGTTTGTAAGGCTCATTAGAAGAGCCTTTCGACAAACATCTGCATGCTTTGTCTAAATTCTTCTTTGTAGAGGTGGGAATATGCTTCTTCCCATGAGGTATCTGTGTGGGGAATATCAGTCTGACTTGGAACATTGTGAGGCCTAATCAATAACAGCAGTCCCATTCCCAGTATGAGCCAATAGTAGAAGGAAATGCCAGTTTCGCTTCGTGGCAGAAGCTGTGCAAACATTTGCCATTTCCTTGCTGTGACTCTGTCATCCAGCAAGACCAATGCAGCTCCCAGCAACTCATCTTTTCCCCGACCAGGTGCAATCACGCCTCAGGGACAGGCAGGGACACTAATCAGCAAAGCACTCTGAGGTTTGGTGACCAAGCAGAAATGAAAGCTACAAGAAGGTAGATTTTGGGAGCTGCCTGGGGGCAAGAGACCGTGCAAACTTGCTGTACCCTCACCAGGAATTTTCACTCTACCAGTGAGTTCAGATAGCTCCCAGCACTTTTTACATGTCAATCATATCTCAGAGAATAAAAACAAGAACATCTATATGAGACAGAGAAATTTCCCTAAACCTAGTATAGTGTTAAAGGCATGAACAAATCATCTCACTTGTCTTAAAAATAAAAGAACAAGGGGCGCCTGGGTGGCTCAGTCAGTTAAGCCTCCGACTTCGGCTCAGGTCAGATCTCACGTTTGTGGGTTCGAGCCCCGCGTCAGGCTCTGTGCTGACAGCTAGCTCAGAGCCTGGAGCCTGCTTCCGGTTCTGTGTCTCCTTCTCTCTCTGACCCTCCCCCTCTCATGCTCTGTCTCTCTCTGTATCAAAAATAAATAAAATAAATAAAATAAAAGAACAAGACTATGAACATATTACTATATATACTTTAGGAAAGCAGACTTTAACATTTTCAGGGAAAATAGAGCTCTAAGTTCATATAAGCTGAAACATAAAATTTCATTAAAAAATAATTCAATTCTGAAGGATACAAAATGAATGAGTATATCCCCAGGAAAACAGTTCATGAGTTTTGTTGGTGAGATATTAAAAACAAAGTCTTCTCCCCATCCAGGAAATCTCTCCACAAAGACGGTAGAGAAAGAAAAACAGTTTGTTGTTGAATAAGCCTAAATTCCATGCACTTTGTAGGAAACGTGATAAAAGGTTGCAGAGACCGAAAGAAACCTTACCCTTTTATAGAGCCTCTTTCTGGAGGAGAAACAAACTTCTCATCTCTTTGCAATAGGAGGTAGTTTTGTCAGTTGAAATAGGCAGCCACCTAAGCTGGGTTTCTACCCATTATAGACACCAGGAGATCTGGTGCAGCTCCCTTGATTTGGCATTTCCAAAAGATGGCTCCCACGGTTTTGAATAAAAAATTCCACCCCCCTACCATTCCTCCCACCCCCATGCAAAATGGACAGGCCACGTGGGCAGGAAGAGCTGCCCTGGGATTGTGAGGAGTGATTGACTGTATACTTTGAATTGGGAGGCAGAGAGTAAAGGAAGTTTCCAAAGGATTTTCACATGTTAAAGAAGACTTACAGCATCCTGGACTTTGAAGCTATTGTCAAGTTAAGGTTACTTTTTGCCTCTAGCAAAGCATTAACCTTAAGACAGTTGTGAGTTCCTTGAGGAGTGCCATACTCTGCTTGTCTAAGAGTATATGTCTGAGGGCAGCAAGTAATATGGGAATTAAATTTTATCTACATTTCTTTTGACTTTGTTTCCATTATTCCCTCTGAACAATTTTGACCCATCAATCTTAAAGGTAATTAAAGGTGGAAAGTCTTATCTTCTGTAAATTCTTCCTGCTGAATAGCGACACAGAGATGTCCCTACCTATTGGTCAACATTGATTGTTATGGAATTTATATGTGAGTCACCAAAGGCAGAGGCAGCCAAATTCAAGGTAGATGACCTTGAACCTCCTTGATTAGAAGGGATCATCTGTTGGCTTGAAGTTATGACAATGAAGGAGTTTTGACACTAGGCAGGAAAACATCAGAAAAGACAATAAATAACATTAATATTAAGAGAAAAAGAAGCCCAATTAAAAAAAGGGTCTTTGAGGGTTGGCCCAAATTTTCCTAAAATCCAGGAATTTAAACAACCACTAAAGGGGAGAGAGAGAGAGAGATCATGTAAAGCATGAATTCATTGTTAAGAACCTGAGAAAAGGTCAGTGAGGAAAAGACTATCTAGTCTTTGGAAGGATTTATATATATTTTAAAGGGATGAGAAAATACTTACAATTACAAATTTCCTAAGGTAAATACTCAGAGGTAAATAAAAAAATAAGAAAAGGAAAATCTCTTGTCCCATTTTCAATTGGGAAAATTAAGCCTCTTATTTTTGATTTGTATTTGTTGTTAGACTTTACATTTACAAAAGGGTCTACAAATGGCAGCATATAGAACCAAGGATCAGTATAGAAGCTGACCTTTAATAGCAAAAAGTGTACAAAGACAAGCCAACCAACAAACCAGCAAAAACAGGAGAATAACCAGAGGTTTAAAAACATATTTTAATAGTAAAAAGGTTTTCCTTAGCTATGGAATAAAGTAGGAATAAAGCAGAAGGAAGGAAATGATTTCTTTAGGAAGACAAGAATTGTTAAAATAGGTCATTGGGAGAGACACATATGGAACTATACTTTTATGTTGATTTTTTTTCTCAATGAAGGAATATAATCTTCAAAATCATAAAGGCAACATCCAAGAGATTAAGGTATTTGTCTGTCTTTACAACACCTTATCTTAAAGTGTGGCAGATTTCTGGGCACCTAATAGATGTTTAAATAAAGTTTATTTATTAAATAAATGGGACTCATTACATTACAGTACTTGGATTGCATCACTGGAAAAGGAAGTCACTTTAAGCACATGGTTAAAATCATATTTGTGTTTTGAAAGCGTCGTTTTAGAAGGTTCTGTGGAAGCTTGAGTTTTAATGAGCAAAACAAAGAAGGGAAACATGAAAAACTTCTGCTGTGGGAGAATGCAACTTCTGCCTTGGTTACTTAGCCTGATAAGATCCAGAGAGAACTATCTCACAGCCATAAACCACCCCGTGGATTTCTGTGGACCAACATTTCTCCTAGTCACCTCAGGCTCTAGTTTTTTGCATCTACTGAATGCTCATTATCTGTTCTATATCCATCTTATGGCTGCTGTTTCATCTCTAACATGATATCGACAAAAATATTAGTGAGTGTATCAGTCAGCATTCAACCAGAGAAGAACTGTGTGTTTATGTGTATGTGCGTGTCTAAGTGTATGTGCGTATGTATGTACGTATGCATGTATAAAGAGCTTTGCTACAGGGAAGTGGCAATGTATGATCATGGAGTCGTGTGAGCTTAGTACACAGTCTGTATAAAGTCATTGTTTCTATATCTGAAGCTGGAGTTTGACGTGTACAGGGCATGTGGTCATTTAGGAAGAATAGAGGTAAAGTGGGGATGCTCATGGGCACGCTGAAATCCTCAAGAACAAGTTGGATTCCCAGGAATGAACTGAACCCCCCTTCAGTTCTTGTTGCCTCGGACTTTGGTGATCAGGGTATCCTGCAGAAGCCAGATCCCTTCCCCACAAAACTGAGTACACACCTGTGGCCCAGGAATCAGAGAAGTTTAAGGGGAAGGTGGAACAGGTCCAGGCCTCGCTGTTGCTTCCTGTCAGCAGTGTGAGTCAGCACACCAGCAACAATGTGTGTGAGCTAAAAATTGGTTGCTGCTTGCCTTGTATCCCCAAACCTCCCATGAATGTTTCTTGTGTTCATCCTAATTGGAAACATACAAGAAAATATAATTTGGGAAATGTACTTTGGCCTATTCAACATTACATTTCTGGATTCCTTCACCTCTCTCCCAGCCAGGTATACCCATATGGGGCAGTTATCCACAGTATTTTAGAAATTTTTGGGAAATAACACTTCACATCAAAAATTTCTCAAACTCTTATGCCAAGATAGGTTGTTGATTCCTTCTCTTTCATGTTTCTCATTCACACTCTTTGAACAGACAAACATAAGTCCATTCATACCCATTCATAAACAATACCTTCCCCAGATAAAATAAACACCCTTTATTAATTTCTTTTTTTTGCATACATGTTATAAAAAGTTAAATCAATACTACAAAACTTCCATTCATTATTTTTGCACCAACCATAAATGAAGTAGTAATCTAAAAATTAAACCTATTCTCTATCAAGGTAAAAATTAATATTGTTCCCTTAAAGATACTAAGTACATTCACAGAGTCATTTGTCAAGGGTGTCCAAGGAAAGACGTTTTTAGATAACTCACAAAATAATATTAGGTGGCACAATAAAAAATGAAATACAGGAACAAGAATGCATTTGACAGACTAAATAGCCTTTATTCTTTGCCTTGAAATGTTTTCTTCTTACTTATAACTTTCCTTAGGGAAAATGTGCCCTTGTTGCATATTTCCATTTAAATGTCCAGGAAAATGGTTATGATACTTGCTGAAGACCAGTTTAACTAGTTTATGCTCATAAAGATAGAACTGTTAAGTTATAAATCTAAGATCTGCCAAATGTTCTTATATACCCCTCTGCAACTTACCATGATCTTCTATTATTTTTCTTTAAATATTCTATGCTCTTGACAGAAATCCAATAGTGCTTGTATGATTTGATGATATTTTGGGTTTTCAAGGTCATTTGCAGTGGTTGCTAGATCATGATCCCCATAAGTACACATTTTTCAACTTTGTATCTGGTGGCCTCTTACGGTATAAAATTAGAATTTATTTTCAGTATAATCCTGCTATTACAGGTATAGGAAATCCTGCTATTATAGGGAATATAAACAATGATTAGTATTCAGGAATTCATTACCTTTTTGGAATTTACTGTGAACCAATAACTTTTGAAATTGAAAACATAAAATTTAGTACTTATCAACTAGGGTATTTCAGTGGCTTAGGACAATGTTTGAGATAAATGAAGTAAGCAGGTATTTGATCTCCAATGGAGGTGAACAGATAAATATAGATATAGATTATGCTTTTTCAAGTACTCAAATGATGATTTATAACAAAGGGATGTAAATCACAGGAAATTGAAATGCAGTTTAATATTGGTATAAACTAATAGTCTGATTTTCTTATTATAAAACCGATAACCAGTCTCATTCGGTTTATTTCTTTCAAAAATCTTTGGCTCTTCCCTGTGTGGATATGTCTGTGTTTTGTGGCGTCTGTGTGACTCTAGAAAATATATGGAAAGAGCAAGCACACATCTCTAGAGACCATCCTCAGAGTCAGAAATCATGTGGGCACTGACTGGCATCATATTGGCATCAAGTCTGACAGCTAAAACATACTTTTCTTAATATGTGTAAAAATATTCATCAGCTGTTGTTTTTTTGAATTTTTAAAACTTCAACCTCACTCCTCCTACCCCCTCTTCCTCTTTCCCAAATCTAAATAAAAACAAAACAAAACATGAAACAGTTTCTTTTAAGAAGAGTTCAGCATTCTCACATGTCTACCCCAAAACATTTTCTCTGGATTACTGTGGTTCTTTGAAATCTCAAATGTCTGGTTTCAGTTAAAAGATATAAAAATAAAATGGCCAGTAGTACAACTTTCTTAGGAAGCAAATATTCTGCTTTGTCACGGATGATTTAATAGTATTCTGCCCCTGGGTAGGTGGTTTCCTCTGTTGTAAACTAGACTGTTTCCTGCCCACATAGAGTAGGTTTTGAGGCTTAGAAAACAATGCATATTTCAATAAGTGAAAATTCTGTGTCAAAGAAACACTGGGTGTAGGAATATGAAACTAATCTTCAGTTGCATTGATTCTAGAGAATATGAAAAGTCCTATATATTAATATGGACACATGGAGTGGTTAAAAAGGCTCAAGGAATGTTTATACATGACCCCCAAAAGATATGCTCTGATAACATGGTCAAACAGGTTTTTATATTAAAATATTAATGGATTGCAAGGAAAAGTATTGCCATGTTGGAATAGTTTATATCACTCTTAGTGTTAATGTTTACTACATATATACAATAATTCATATAGATATATAGCAACAAAAAGATATGTGAACAGCAGTCAGTGTTTAAAATACAAAGGCATTTTATCTCTTTTGGAATGTAAAATTATGTGACATCATTAAAACACTGTGTCTTAAAGTATCCAAAGGCCCAGACTACTTTTACAGAGCAAGGAAATAGCCTATATTAAATCTTGAAGTTTCTGCAGTTTAAAAGATTATTTCAAAACAAAAAAAAATATATACAGCAATATACAAACTCAGATGTCTCAAAGAGCACATTTATACATTCCTTTAAATGGTCATTGTTGTCACAACAAAAGCCAACAGTGGGCTGTCCCCCCCTGTGTGTGTGTGATTGAGAGGTAAGCTCTGTGATAAGCAGTTCTTGCTATGGACTCAGACAATTATTTCGTTTGCTGTTAGCTTCTCTGGTGCTCTAGTTTGCAGCTTTTTGCAATTGCTGTTTTTTCATGGTCTGCACAATGCCTTTATTCCCACTGAGAAAGGTATTGCATACCAAATTAGAGTCTAACTTCTCTCTTGATGAACAGTGAGAGAAGTCTGCTTTGTGGGGTGTATGTCCTGAGACACTGTTTGGACCAAGTGACAAATCATTCCCCCTTGGAATAGCCGTATCCTTACTTTTGTATAAATATCATATGTACATCTTCAAGCCTCAGCGAGTCGTTAAGTAGTTAGAAATAGATCCCTGTTGCTCACTTATAGACCGGTACTCTATTCTTTCCCGATAAAAACAATATTTCAAATTTTTGATATAAATTCTATTAAAATCCATGAGTAGAAGTAAGTTCCAACTATATTGTTGGCTTGCAAAAAATTTCCTTGATTAGAAGACTGTACCTGGCAATACTTAGCCCAGCTGGCAAGGTTTAATACTTCATAAATTAGCAGTTGTCACTGCTTTGAACTATATTATTTACTTTTATTGCTTTAAAAATTCTTGGCTTGTTGATTTAGGTCATTAAGCATTTATATACTTAACCTTCTCAGCGCTAAAATCCTTGATTCTTTGGCAGTCTCTCAACAGACTGTATAGTGTTTAATATTTTTGTCCTCATAAATTGGAATATAATTCAGCAATATAAATTGCTTATCTAAAATGGACTTGACTCTGGAAACTAACAAATTAGGCACCTCATTTAAATGAGTTACTGCCTAATATGTCAGAAGATTTTATTCATTTTCATGGCCTAATTACATCAATCAGTTGCATCTAATAATTTTTAAAGTCAGCTTGCTATAAATTATAAATCTATGGAGAACAAAATTACATCAATCAAATTACTAAGAGATTCTGTTTTTGAACTGGTGTGCCAGAATTATGTCATAGCTGTTTTACTTAATATGTAATTAATAATCCATTTTAAGTTTGTCAACTTAAATGTATTTTTGAAGGCTTTGCAGGTTTGGGAACAAAAAAAAAATGCCTTTAGTAAGACTATCTGGACATCACTTTCCACCTTGTGCTGTATTTTTGATTTTAGTCTTCAAAACAGACCAATAAATTCAGATTGGAAAATATCTTGATTTAGGGACAAATAAAAGAAATGAAAACAAAATGAAGCAATAGCTCTTAGTATGCAATGCTTTTTTTTAAAATCTTAAACAACTCTACACTTGTCTGATTTCCATTGTTGCAAAAGGGCTTGTAGAAACAAGTCTGCTAGAAAGGATGCTGGCCACTGAGATGAACCCTCAAGAGCTGTATTTCTGAGACAATCAATTCGAATGATCCCCAAACTTGTTTCCTCCTTGTGATCCCCCAACAAATTTTTACTGTTATTTGACACTTTCTCCTTTCTTTATTAGGACCTTCAGTAACTATTCATGAATTATTTCCTTCTTTTGTTTTTTTAACAGCTAGATTCTAAACTGTTGTTGGCAAGGGTAACCTTTTAGATCTAAGTGCATTGCACAATATCTGGATATAATAAGTGCTCAAAAAGTTATTGCATAACTGGAAGCCTGGTGCCTCAGTCAGTTAAGCTTCTGACTTCAGCTTAGGTCATGATCTCATGGTTTACAGATTTGAGCCCTGCACTGGGCTCTGTGCTGACAACTAAGAGCCTGGAGCCTGCTTGCGGTTCTGTGTCTCCCTCTCTTTCTGTCCCTTACCTGATCTGTTTCTCTTTTTCTCTCAAAGATGAATAAGCATTAAAAGAAAAATATTATGTGTTAAAAAACCCCAACTTTCCAAACATGCTTATTTTTATTTTCTTCCAATTCTAACCTACTGATTCCAGATACAATATCTGAATTTTTAACCAATATTTCCCCCACCTTTTTTCATTGTCAATAGGTTCAACTTTATTTTAGGGATATTCTGTGGATTAAGTCTTCTGTAACCTTAGTGTTTCTACTGTTGCTATGAAGGGAAGTGAAGTGGAAATACTACTACTGCTGATCATGCCAGGATTTGAGGTAGTCTGTGTCCAACAGCAATGACTGGATAGGTAGAGGGAGTAGCTGTATGGTGATTATTAAAATGAAGTTGAGTTCTCTGACAAAAATGATAAGTGAGAACAGCACAATGGAAGATAAAATGGAAATTTATGTTTATTTAAAGTTTATTGTGGCAACTTTGGGGCACGTTATTTGTTTTGACCTTTATTTTGAAATAGATTTTAGCAAACTAAAGTGCAGAGCAGCAAATTTGCAAGAGAAGAAAGCAGAGCAGAGCAGTTCATTGCTTAGAAAAAGCAAGAGCTACAAACAGTGGTGAGGTGATAATTTGCTGTGTACAGAATACCTTTGCTATACTTTTTTTTCCCATGAGAAAATGGTATTTCTTCTGTGCTGAACTTTCTAAGAATATGGATATTTTTATGTCCCTAAGGCATAGCTTATATCCCCAATGCCATTCTCTCTCTCTCTCTTGGTATCCTCATTTAAATTATATCCTTTCTTATGGAATATACCTGATTAAGCAGAAACATTCACTGCCCTGCTTTGTGAGACTTTGGGGAGGGATTTGGGAATGTAAAGGCATAAATCACGCAGTGTTCTAGTTCCCAAGGTGATCCAAAGTGAGAACTGTTTTTATTGAAAGGTTTTTGTTTTGTTCTGTTCTCGGCCAGACCTCAATCAAGGAAATATGTGTATTGCAAATATCTTTGCCCAGTATGGAGGAGAACATAATTTTTTTGAGAAAGGAAACAATATTTCACAATGCCTAGTTTTGGAGGGAAAACCAAGGCTGTGTCTTTGAATCCTCTATCCTGAAAGTTAATTTTAGGTTCCCATTTAAACCAGAAAGCTTATCAGAAGAAACTACCCTCTGTAGCATTTCAGTATTAAGAATTACTTAGAAAGACCTTGTGACCAAATTTCCACTTAGACTTTGAGAATGAGGTATCTGAAACAAGAAATAGACTGCCTACAACCAGCTAGACATGAACTATGAAACATAAGGTGTGCAGAAAAAGTTATGGAGATCTGAAAAAAGATTCCACTTGTGGTAGGTGGAATCCTAAGGAAGACTGCCCTAAGATCCCATACCCTGCTTATTCAGTGAAACATAAACCTAGGTACTTCAGGAAACTGATTTTACACACGGAAATAAAATCACTAATTAAATCAGCTGACCTTAAGATGAGGAAATTATTCTGAATTCTAGAATCACATCACAGAGACTCTCTATAAAGTCCAAACACTTGTGTGACTTTAAGTGTATATTCAATAATAAGTCATTTTATTTAAGTTTTCTTGGTCATTTTGAAATACTTGAAGCTATGGATACATATTACAGTTCTCTTCCTTTGTTTCCTTGCATTTGTCCTGACTCTGCCATCCTGAACATTTTATTTTCTACTCCCTTCCCTATCTTCTATTGTCTATTCCTCTATACAATCTTCTATTGTCTATTCCTCTTATTTCCTTAAAACTATGCTATCTAACTTGCTTCTTGGCTTTTCCCCTTTTATCTCAAATACATTTCCTTGGTTTCATGCAACTCTATCTTTATTTTCTCTTTTAGTTACATACATACTATGTATACCACAGAATTAATAGACACCAAGTTAAACTGATATGACGTGAGGTTTTATCGTTAAATCTAGACATGCTTAATCTGCTTGTTCTACATTTCCCAGAAACATCATAAATTCAGCATGCCTCAAACCCCTTTCCCAGAGTGACCAGTTCTTTCTCCTTATTTTACAATATCTACAAATGGAGGTTTCCCCCAAGAAAAATTGGATTTTGATGATTTTTTATGCTTTAAGAGTTTTCCTCTGTCCTGTTATTTTCAAAGCGGTGTAGCATCTGCTTCAGCGCCTCTCTCCTATATGTATTGCTTCCTTTCAGCTCTGATTGTTCTCTTACCAAGATTATTGCCGAGCTAACTGACTCCACAATTCTCCCACGCCTCCTGTGTCATGTCACTTATGGAACATGTCGCCGCTTTTTCACTCGCTTGGCCAAAAACATTTAGACCACACTGCATACAAATTCTCTCTTCCCCTATTTCACTCCAACAAAGATCATTTTAAACTTTCCTACCTCTGATTTCCTTGGAATCATCCAGGTAAACCTCCTCTGTGGATTCTTGCCATCAGATATTTTTTCTAATTTGAGACTATCTATCAGGTGTTCCAACCTGGTATCATTAGCACCTTTTGATGCCAAAGTTACAGGATGCTGTCTTCATATATCTATATCTCTATCTATACCTATCTGGATATGCATGTGTGTGTGTATCCAGATATTCTTTAATGCCATTTTCTTACTTTATATTGAACTTCCTTGTGTTTATATCTCATGTTCTCCTGCCAATTGTTGCCTATGTCAGATAATGTAATGGTGTCTTATATATCTTAATTTGCAGTCCTCAGCGCATTAATGTCCCCAAAAGACATTTAATACATGGTTACCTATTACATTTGTGGAGTTAAAAGAGAACTAGGTAGAAAGAAAAAAAACCTCCCAAATGTACCTTAACAGTAAATAATACATTTACATTTACCTTTCAAAAGTATTTTACATTCCTCTCAATAAATGTGATAAGCCCCCTGTTAATTTACAACATTCCATAAAAATTTCAGGACTGCAGGAGAAGTGACATAACTATTGATGTTTTCTGACTTCTTGCAAAGTAAAATAGTAAAAGGTTTCTTATTCTGTCAATTATTTCCAAAGAATAGCCATTATTTCTTGAACTGGTTTATGTGTACTCTAACAGTTCTGACACAACCTGACACTAAATGAAACTAAATGACAGAATAAACTAATATTAGAAAAGGACAGAATGTTGTTGTTGACCTATTCACTGAAACTGACTCACAAATAAGATGCCAAGAGTTAGGACTCACTTTCTGCAATAAGATATTTACTTGGGTTACCACTTTATCATTTTAGGGAGACACTTTGGAGATGTAGAAAGGTGTAACATCAAGGCAGTAGCATATACATAATAAACACAACTGAAACCGTGAAATAACTTACCATGTAGGTGGTCTTTTAAATGTCTTTTAGTTCTGTTGATTCCTCCCCCTTTCAAATTCATTTGGTTTACTTAGTTTTGTAATATGTATCTTATTCAAGATTTACCAGAATCGAAAGTACTCAGGAATCACTCAAAGATCTTGGAAATATTCAGCCTTCAACCCAACTGATCAGAGATTCTAGATTTTTCATATGATCTCAGTTAATGCCAAAGCTTCTGATATGGGGACTGAACTTTAACCGAGAAACTTAACTGTTAAAAAAAAACAAAGGTTAATCAAATTAAAAAGAATAAAAACCATAAATCCATCTCTTGAGGCAAAATGAAATTGGTTAGATTCTGAAGAGATGGCTAGAAAATTAATGTGCCTCATATTTTAAGATCATATAAAATTTCTCTATTTTGAAAGAAAGTGCACTCTACTTTATGGACTCTATGCACTCCACTTTTCTTAACTTTAGCCAAGCATTCTAATTATGAGTACACTTTGAGAAAACAAAAGCAAAAACAAAGATGTGGACTTTGGTTCTGGCTATGATGAAGGAACAGGGACTAGATGCACCCTCTCTTTATAAACAATTGTCTAGAAATTGGACAAAATATATGAAACAGTAGTTTTTAGTCATTGCACGATAGAAGTACTCTGCACAGTGCTATGATAGTACTGCTACAGTCTATAAACCTGGAGAAACAGAAAGCAAATGAAGGGAGCCTAGTGGGTCCTCTGATATTGTAGAACATGCATTCTGATCTCTGAAGCCAGATGAATATCTCAAGTGATCCTGTGGACTTGCCGCATTGAGGACACAGAGATTGTTGTTACAAATCTAGGTGGCTGGAAGTTGTGTTAATGAGTTATTTATTTATTTATTTATTTAATTTATTATTTTAGAGAGAGTGCAAGCTGGGGAGAGAGACGGAGGGAGGGAGAGAGAGAGAGAGAGAAAGAGAGAGAATCTTAAGCAGGCTGTATGCCTAGTATGGAGCCTGACATGGGTCTTGAACCCATGACCCTGGAATCATGACCTGAGCCAAAATGAAGAGTTGGATATTCAACTGACTGAGCAACCCAGGAACCCTGGAAGAGTTATTGATATGAGAACAACATGCACCAAAAAAAAAAAAAAATCTTGAGAAGATTACATTGAGGAACTAACAAATTATTGTTAGCAAGTGAAAGGAAATGTACAAAGGAGAAAATTAAATAAACCTCAAGCACATTATTCAAGGTAAACTAAGATTTACTAATACTGCTAAATGATTGAAGCAAAGAGAGGAAACAGGAGCACTATAGTTTAGCTTAATCTTCAACTTCTGTATAGGTTCAATAGATCACCATTAAAGCTATAGAAACAGAGATAAAGTTGTCATGTAACTTTTATTTATTCAATAGCTTCACAAAAGCATATCTGAATCTTTCTTATCAGAAATTGCCAAAAAGGGTAAGAAAAGAATGTGTAATAAGTAACTTGTCTCACTTGAAGATATATTTGATTCAAATCGTACTTTTATTTACCTTAGAGCAGCCAAGATAGAATGAGTTTTATAATCTAATTGATATAAGATATCCTATTTAAATTAAGCATAATTTGCTGTATAAAATCAAAGTATAGTATTGGAAGTGCCTAACCCTATAGGGCATTGTATATAAAATTAGGATAATACACCTTCTTTATTTTTTTTTCAAGTTTTATTTAAATTTCAGTTAGTTAACATATAGTGTAATATTATTTTCTGGTACAGAATTTGGTGATTCATACTTACAGACACCCAGTGCTCATCACAAGTGTCCTCCTAAATACCCATCACCCATTTAACTCATCTTCATGCCCTCTTCTTCTGCAGCAACCCTCAGTTTGGTCTCTATAGTTAAGAGTCTGTATTATGGTTTGCCTTTCTTTTTTCCCCCCCAATGTTCATGTTTTATTTCTTAAATTCCAAAGTTGAGTGAAATAATATGGTATTTGATTTTGTCTGCCTTATTTTGCTTAGCATAATATACTCTAGCTCCATCCATGTCATTGCGTATAACAAGGTTTTATGATTTTTGATGGCTGAATAATATTACATTGCATGCAAACACACACACACACACACACATTATATACATACCAAACTTCTTTTTGTTTATTTTTGAGAGAGAGAGAGGGAATGAGTACAAGCAGGAAGGGGCAAAGAGAGAAGGATACATAGAATCCAAAGCCACCTCCAGGCTCTGAGTTGTCAGCACAGAGCCCAATGCGGGGCTTGAACCCACGAACTGTGAGATCACGACCTGAGCTAAAGTCAGACGCTTAACCTACTGAGCCACCCCGGTGCTCCAGTATACCACAACTTCTTTATCAATATGCATTTTGGATTCTTCCATAATTTGGCTATCATTGATGATGCTACTCTAAACACTGAGATGAATATGTTCCTTCAAATCAGTGTTTCTGTGTCCTTTGAGTAAATACCTAGTAGTGCAATTGCTGGAGCTTAGGGTAGTTCTATTTTTAACTTTTTGAGGAATCTCCATACTGTTTTCCAGAGTGGCTACACCAGTTTGCATTCCCACCAACATTACAAGGGTTCTCCTTTCTCCACATTCTTGCCAATATCTGTTATTTCCTGTGTTTTTAATTTTAGTCATATCCCTTCTTTATATAAGAGGATATAATAAGGATAGAGTAGCATAGTTGAAATTTTATGTTCTACTAAAGTTATGATGATATTCCTATTTTTTTATTTTATCACCCGTGTCCACAAAATAGATTCTACCTCCATCTTTTTCTTGTGTGTTTTATTTTTTTATTCAGTATTTTCTCACATGTTATACTATCAGCAAACAAAACAAAAGTATATCGAAAGTCAATTGTGTGACCCAACATCTAAAACATAGGTCATATATAAAAAATTGAATAAATATATGTATTGCGATTTATATTGCTTTAAATTACATCTTGCTTAAAGTGATGTTATTTAATATGTAGACATTCTCTGATCTTTTTCCACTAAAAAGAAATAAAGAATATTTCCACTAAAGGGAAATATGTTGCCAATCAGCAGGATGCCAAATAACTTACTCATCTCTCCAAAGCTTGCTAAAATAAGAGTTAATATTTCCTATGTTCAAAGGAGGAGAAAAATCCAATTAAGAAAATCATAGCTAAATGAAAAAAAAACTTTGTGTATATGTTTCCTATAAAATTTTGTTTTTAACTTTTGATTACACAATGAAAAACACATTCAATTTCATTTTTTTAAATCAGGTTGTACAAATGTCTATTTTATTATCACAATTTTATACTTTTATGACTTGATGAATATATTTAATTTGCCTTCCCCTAATGACTAGGTGATAATGAACATCGTTTCATGTAAGTGTTGACCTTTTATATATCTTCTATAGAGAAAGAAGGTGTTTCTTTCAGATATTTTGTTCATTTTTTTAATTGAGTTATTTATCATTGGTTTTGTTTGTTCTGTGTGTGTGTGTGTTGTGTATGTTTTGGCTATTGAGTGGTATGTGTTGGATATTAATCCCATTTCATATATATAGTTTGCAATATTATTGTCATTCCATAGGTTGTTTTTTACTTTGTTGATGGTTTCTTTTGCTCTGCAGAAGCTTTTTAGTTTAATGTAGTCTCATTTATTTATTTTTTATTTTGCCTCTGGTACTTTAGGTGGGATTTCAAAAATAACAATTACCAAGACCCATGTCAAAGAGCTTTGTCCTGTTTTCTTCTAGGATTGCCATGGTTTCAGGTCTTATGTTTAAGTTTTTTCTCCACTTCAAATTAATTTTTGTGAGTGTTTAAGGTAGGAATCCAGTTCCTTTTTTTTAATACATGAATATGCAGTTATCCCAGGACCAATTATTGAGGAGTCTGTCTTTTATCCATTGAATGATCTTGACTCCCTTATCAAATACTATTTGATTGTATGCATGGGTTCATTTCTGGGCTCTCAGTTGTGTTCCATTGGTCTATTTGTTTTTATGTGAGTACCATACTACTGTAATAACTATAGTTTTATAGTATAGCTTGAAATCAGGAAGAGTGATACCTCCTGCTTTATTGTGCTTTTTCAGTATTTGTTTGGCTATCTGGGATCTTATGTGGTGTTATATAAATTTTAGGTGTGTTTTTTTTCTATTTCTGGAACATGCCATTGGAATTTTGATAGAAATTTCATTGAACTGTAAGTGGCTTTTTATAGTATTGACATTTTAACAATAACAGCAAGTTATCACCTTACACATGTTAGAATTGCCATAATCAAAAATAAAACAGGTAGAAATGTTAGTGTGGGTATGGAGAAATGGGAACTCTTCTGCTACATGAGTGTAAAAAGTAGCCACTGTGGAAAATAGTATATAAGATCCTCAAAAGCTTACAAATAGAACTACCATATAACTTAGCATTTCCATCTCCAAAGGTAATGAGAATTTTAATATGAAAATATTTCTGCACCCTGTGTTTATAGCAGCACTATTTACAATAGCCAAGACATGGAAACAACCTACTGACCCATCAATGAGTACATAAATAAAGAAGTTGTGATGTATAAAATGGAATAGTATTAAGCCATTAAAAATGAGGAAATCCTACCACTTGCAACAACATGGATGAGCCTCAAAAAATTATGCTAAATAAAATAAGTTAGAAAAGGGGAAATATTGTATGATCTCACTTATATGTGAAGTCTAAAAAACAAAAACAAAAGCAAACAAACTGAACTTAATAGAAAGAGATCAGACCTGTAGTTACCAGAGGAAGAGGGTCAGGGATGGTGGTTTGAGGAAGTGGCTAAAAGTTTCAAGCTTTTACATAAGTTGTAGAGATGAAATGTACAGCCTGATGATTTTAGCTAACACTACTGAATCACATATAGAAAGAGCAAATCCTGAATTTTCTATATAGGCAGATATTAGCTAAAACTACTATGGTAATCATTTCATAATAAATGAAATAAGTCATTTCATAAATAAATCTAACATATGTACTCCTTATACATAAACAGTGTTATATGTCAATTATTTCTTCATAAAATTGTAAAAAATAAAGTAGAATTTAAAAACAACCTCACCCATTTTCAGAAATTCAACTCAAGTGCCATTCCTTTCCCACTGAAGGATGTGAGTTTTCATAGTCCCCTGCTCTGTTCTTCCATATGTCATATTTGATTTCATTTCTGTTTTCTATTTCCTTGACTGCTTTTATCAGTCCAGTGCGTGTTACAGGCGAGCAGCCCTGACATTTAAAGCAGAAGAGCTTGAATACATGAACTTGGCATTCAGAATCACATTTTCCAGCTGGAAATCCCAAACCCAACAACTTTTTACGGATTAAATCATTTTTTTTAGAAAGTCATAACAGAGAACAACATTTACTTCTTTGAATCTCATCCTATTTTCTGATAGTATGAACTAATACAGAGTATTTTATTTAAAAAAGTATTTAAATACAGACTTATTGTGGTTCAATACAATAAAATATTCATTTTCAATTATATTAATTCAATACATGGAAAGAAATTTCTTTTTTCAAGTCAACAATCATATGCATATTTTAGTTTCATTTATTTCTTAGGAGTATGCACATTTTGAATAGTAATTCAATACTCAAAATGAAAGAAATTTCTGTTCTTGCACTTGATTGTATTAGATAATATCACTTGATTTTGTATACAATAGTAAATGCTTTTATATTTGTTATTTAAAAATTGATTAAGTGAGCTAATTTGAAGAATTATATTATGTTCAATAGATAAAATGAATTGCTTTAATTTGCTATAGATATTTAGTTTATTAAACAATCTATAATTAGTCATATCTATCCTTTTTTGAGAAAATATAAATTGTAATGGACAGAAAAGAAATAAAGGAAGCCTTTCTTCCATCTGTCCCATATTTCTTTCTATACTGCATAAATGTAAAAGATCTGTCTGATAGAATACAGAATAAAAGTAAAATGTGTGGCTATATTTATTTAGAATTAACTGAATGCATTTAGTGTATAACCCAACTAAATTAATTGTGAAAGTGCATGTTTTTAGAATTGCTGAATGTTTTCAAATAATAATGCATTCAAAATCAAAGTATGAACATTTTTTTAAATTAAACATGCCCTCTTTATCCTTTACTGAAGAGAATATTTTATGCAGCGGTGACATGTAATTTTAGAGATCGTATATTTCTTTATGCTCTATTGGTAATATATTTATTTTAATATTTTCAGAAATTTGAAGCAGTACTTATGTTATTAATTCAGATCCTTTATAGAAAATTAGATTCTGAACCTCAGAATTTGATTTAATTTAAATTTTAAGTTATAAGTATAATTATTAGTTTGTTATAATCAGTAATAGGCAATGTTACCCAAATCCCACTCTTCTGACTAAGGAGTCCCAAGGAAGTAGAAAGCCCAGACGACTATTATTATGATGTGTCTCGCTGAAGGCAGGTGTCTTATTGCCCAGAACTAGTTGTCAAAGTGAAGTCCCGAGCCAGCAGTATCATCTCACCTGGAAACTAATTAGAAATGCAAATTCTTGGGCCCCAAATGATTATGATGCATGCTAAATTATGGGAAACCACTAGCCTAGAGTATTTCAGCAATTTTTTTCTTCTATCTGTTTTTAATTTTGTTTAAATTTTGTTTTATTTATTTTTGAGAGCGAGAAAGAGTGTGAGCAAGGGAGGGTCAGAGACAGAGGGAGACACAGAATCTGAAGCAGGCTCCAGGTTCTGAGCTAGCTGTCAGAACAAAGCCCCACGTGGGGCTCAAACCCACCAACCCTGAGATCATAACCTGACCGGAAGTTGGAAGCTAAACCGACTGAGCCACCCAGGTGCCCTCTCCTCCTATCTCTTTGTATATCAGACCCAGATATAGCTGTAAAATTCTCTCTAACACTTATACAACAACCACATCTTACTTCTCATAATCATGGTGTATCTTTCATGAGAAATAAAGGGGAAAAAAGCTGATTGGCCTCAAAAATTAATCTGTTATGTCTAAAATATTCTATCGCTTTTAATTTTTCTCATACTTCAGAACACTAGTAAACATTGATGCCATTTGAGTATTGTAGTGAAAATAACTTGTATACAAGGGTTAAAGATAGACACACATATTTATTGACAGGTCTGATCTTAAAGCTCTCTTAATAGTAATCCTCAAAACTATTGAAAGGGAGTAACAATATTTAGGAGTTTTTGTGCAGCTTAAATAAAGATGGGTTAAATTTACAGATTAAATGAAATATTTCTTGTAAAGTGACTGAAACAATGTAGGTACTTAACATCTACATCCCCTTTCTTATGATTTCTTATTCATATTTTTTGCAAATAATTTATCACTTGGTTCTCTTGCAAATAATGTGTCAAAGTGATTGTCACATGAAAGTTTCAAAATATATCTAAAAAGTAGTTTACTACCTCTGATAACTATAAAAGCACGTACTCTATTACCTTCCTCTGAATGTGTAACATTCCCTAAAATGCTCCTAATTCATCCAGTTATATGTGACACGTGTAGCAATTTTATCTATTCTACGTTTTTACCTATGGAGGTATCAAGAAATTGAAAGTAGAAATTATCGTTAGATTTTGTCCTTAATGCTACATTCCCTAGTTAAAAGCTTTACAGATATCTTGTGCTTATTTATAGCAGTGCATCTAGACTCATCTTAAAACAACCTCTTTGCCTTTGAAAAAAATAGGCATTTTCATAATTGTCCTTCATTTAGTTCTGCATTAATACAATCTGCAAGGGCTAGTAAATTTTGCTTTTTGAATTTTAAATGTCAACCATTTCACTCTGTTATCACAAAGATCTAATGTATTTTTCTTACACTGATTTAAATTCTAGTAACTCAAGAAATCATTACACCATTTTACACTTTTATTTTTCAATGTTCTACTAAATCCCAAAAGTTGCCACTAAGTTATTTAGTGCCTGTCACATATGGTTGAAGACATTCCACTATTGCACAATTTTCTGAAGTTATAATTTATTTTATATGTTCAATGATTATATAATCTAACTTTCCTTTTTCTCCTTAGTTTTAACTCTTTATATTATGTGCCATTGGCTCAAACACTAAAACAGTTTTGTGTTTCATATTTTCTAATAATGCCTATTTTATTCCCTTTAGGACCATTTTTATAGTCTAGACTTACTCATTACTTCAGTCAATCCCCTATATATTAAGGCAGAAACATATCGAATAAGTATGGAGAACACTAGAGAGGGTATGACTGTTTTCTTGAATTTCACAGTCAAGAATATAATATAATGTCTAAAATTTTGATAAAATATTCCAATAAAAGCATTCTTAAATCATGTTAATTTTGTTATTAATACTTAGTGTTTTGTAAAATTATTCTCTGTATCTATATAATCATGAACAGCTACATTTAAATCCCAACCCCATGACTTATTAAGTATATGACCTTGGATAATTGATTCAAGCTCTCCCACCCTTTATAAAGGTGGCAGTAAAAGAATCTACCCTATGAGAGTATTTTAAAAATTAAATGTATCAATAAATATATTGTCTAGGGAACACAATTATTGGTACTAATATAGTTACCATTGTGATAATTATGAAGCATGAATTTAAAAAAAAAAAGACCACTGGGCTTTCTATTAAGAATAGAAACGTAAAAATACATTAGTTCTAGAATATGTACCTTATTTGGAAAATATACCAGATACCTAAGGAAATCAAGGCTTTTAGGTGTCTTATGCTGTTACACACATATGCTAACATTTATGCTAACATATGCTTAAGTTACACACTTATGCTAAGTTAGGACACATAAAAATTACCACCGGCATGTAATGTAAGTGTACATTTTAGACATATTGGAGGAAAAAATAAACAAAACTTAATAGTCTTGTGTTAACATCCTGACTTTGCCAGTGATCAGATGGCAAAAATCTAACAAGATACATAAGGTACCCAAGATTTAGTTTTCTTATTCTAAGTAGGAAAAAGAGTAACTATTTTTTATAGTTATTTTGAGATTTAGATATTTTCTATGTAAAGTACTGCACATATCAAAGTACTGGGAACATTTTTAGTAAATAATTTTATTACTTATAATTCTAATATCCAAAGAACACAAAACCACGATTTTATTTTGTAGAATAACAAATGCAGTTCTCATTAGTGATCCTGAAGCTTGAAGAAATATATGAATAAATCATCTATTTCTGGATATATTAGAATCTGGATATAATACCATGACTTGAACTGTCAAAGCAAAAAACAAAGCAAAATCATCACTGTTAGATACTCTCATAATAAATACATTTTCTGAATAAAAACTAAGTCTTAAATTCAACATGTAATTTATTCCAATATTGAAAATAAAATATTGTTTTAAATTCTATAGTAATATTTACAGGTAACAAATATTATCTTCAATTACTAATGAAGATCTATTATGTTCTCAAATATGACTTATTAATAGTTAAGTATACATAGGAAAAACAATCAGTAAATTACTTGTTATAATAGCATATTGATCTGTCAAAAATATATAGAAACTGCCATAAGCTAAAATATTTTTTCATTTATCACTTATTTTTAATTTATCATAAAGCACATTTAAAAACTCTACGCAATTCCCCAAGATCCAGTTATTTTTATTTAATTTTTTATGTTTTTATTTATTTTTTGAGAGACAGAGAGAGACAGTGCCAGCAGGGAAGGGTCAGCGAGAGAGAAAGGGAGACACAGAATCTGAAGCAGCTCCAGGCTCTGAGCTGTCAGCACAGAGCCTGACATGGGGCTCGAACCCACGAACTGTGAGATCATGACCTGAGCCGAAGCCGGACGCTTAACCGGCTGAGCCACCCAGGCGCCCCAAGTTATTTTTATTTTAAATGATGAGAAGTCTCTCTTTGATATTTCAGTCTCTTTTTATAAAAAAGAGAAGAGAAAAGAAGAAAAAAAAAAAGGAAAGTGAGAGAGAGGAAGGAAGGAAGGAAGGAAGGAAGGAAGGAAGGAAGGAAGGAAGGAAGGAAAAAAGAGAGAGAGAAGAAGAAAGAGAGAGAGAGAGAGAGAGAGAGAGAGAAAGAAAGAAAGAAGGAAGGAAGGAAGGAAGGAAAAAAGAGAGAGAGAAGAAGAAAGAAAGAGAGAGAGAGAGAAAGAAAGAAAGAAAGAAAGAAAGAAAGAAAGAAAGAAAGAAAGAAAAGAAAGAAAGAAAGATGTGAACAGATAATGCTAGAGATTTTCTTCAAGTGCTTAAAACGAGAATGGGATATATTTATAGGGAAGGGATTAGCTAATCTCTCTAGAGAAGGGATTAAAATTCATTTTACCCTAATTTTTTCTGATTATTTACATAATACATATTCATAGTCAATTGCTCTCTAAAATCAGTTTAATTATGTATTTCACATTCTTTCAGAATGTTCCTGAATGAATTTCTAATACTACCTGTCAAATTGTAGGTTTCCCTTCTTCCATTATATTAGATAAAGTATTTAAAACATTCAACCCAAATTGCTCAATAAATATTAATTTCCCATTCCACTAATGTTCCAATCCGTTCTCTTTTAGGTTATCTCTGTCTCTTCCTGGTTGTTGCAATTACCATTCAAAATAGAAGTAATGGAATCTGAGATATCTAATAATGCTATAAGTGATTGATAACTATGTAAGTGTAGAAAGACTTATCAGTCATTACTAAAATGCCTTATTTTGGGGGCGCTTGGGTGGCTCAGTCAGTAGAGTCTCCGACTGAGGCTCAGGTCATTGTCTCACAGTTTGTGAGTTTGAGCCCCGTGCTAGGCTCTGTGCTAAGAGCTCAGAGCCTGGAGCCTGCTTCAGAGTCTGTGTTTCCCTCTCTCTCTGTCCATCCCCTGGTCATGCTCTCTCTCTCTCTCTCTCTCTCTCTCTCTCTCTCTCTCTCAAACAAATAAAACATTAAAAAAATAAATAAATGCGATATTTTCTAAGTTTATTTTTATTTATTTTGAGAAAGATCTAGAGAGCAGTCTGGGGAGAAGCAGGGCGACAGCACCCCCGGCAGGCTCCGCGCTGTCAGCACAGAGCTGGGCCCACGGCTCAGACTCACAAACTGTGAGATCATGACCTGAGCCAAAAATCAAGAGTCAGAGGCTTAACCAACTGAGCCACACTAATGCCCCTAAAATACAATCTTGTTTTAACCTTCAAAAATAATTTCGAAGATTTTAAAGAAGCTGTTTTTGAAATGTGCTAGCTATAGTTGGTTTTTAATATAGGTTTTTGAAAAATGCCTCTTCTGAATACCTTCCCTTTAGTCAGAAACATCAGAAAAAAACCCTTGGTCTGTCTGTACACAGCTCCAAGCCAATGAAAAGCTCCTGGTGATAGGCAGTGGAACTGATTTTCATCTCACAGAATCCTTGAATGATTTGCTTCTGTGTAAAGCACAAGCTGCACAGTCATGGAGGTCTTGATCTCAGCCAAAGACAAACTCTTTGTGACCTTCTGACTTGCTGGGGACTTACTAAGCAATGCAAGAGACCATTTTCTGAAGGAATCTTAGGCAGAAACTGGGTGAATAGGATAGGAAACACTTTGTAGGAAGAGACTTCTCATGTTCTAAGAAGTATAACACATTCTTTATGTAGAATCTTAAAAACTGAGTTTTAATATTTAAAATTGGAGTTATAGTTTGAAATAAAGGAACCCAGGGGTGCCTGGGTGGGTCTGTTGGTTGAGTGTCCGACTTTGGCTCAGGTCATGATCTCACAGTTGGTGAGTTGGAGCCCTGCGTTGGGCTCTATGCTGACAGCTCAGAGCCTGGAACCTGCTTTGAATTCTGTGTCTTCCACTCTCACTGCCCCTCCCCTGCTTATGCTCTGTCTCTCTCTGTCTCAAAAATAAAATAAAAATTAAAAAAAATTAAGAAATAAATGAAGCCAGTAGTAAAATTAACAAAATGGGAAGGCAGGTGAATGAGAAAAACCCTAAAACAAAAGTATTTGAGAAATTTCTTACCTGTCATGTTTAAATTTTAAACTGTTTAAATTCATTACATGTTTAATTATAATACAATTTACATGTACATGCTTCACCTTTCCAGTCTCTTTTTTTTTTTTTTTTTTTTTGCAGGAAGGTGTGTGTGTGTTGGGGGGGAAATGCAGGGTTTGTTATTGTGTTGCTGTTATTTTTAAACTGCAAACCTAAACTTTTATTTTATAGCAAAAAGTAAAATTTCATTTTCAAAAGACTTATGACCAATTAAATAATTTAAAAGTCATTCATAGCGCCAGAAACCGACCAGAGCATCTGGGGAGAGAATGTAAATATTTTTTCCATAGATAGTTTGACTTGTACCTCATTAAATCATTTGGAGCCTTACTGAGAGGTTCTGACACTTTAACTCCTACTCTGTACTCTCATGTTGATAAGTGAAACCCCTGCCAATTGGATGTACGTTTTTACTTTGATGGACCTTCTGGAATCATACCTATTCTTCTCTTGCCTTCTAGCCCCTTCTCATCTCTCGTTCCCTTGCTTCCTCTCTCTTCTTCACCTGTCTTCTTCCTCGCACACTCACTCTCTTCCTCTTTTCCATACTCCTAATTATTCTAATTTCTGGAAGACTCTATTAAAATTTGTTTTTAATTTCTTTAATTTACAACAGCTATTTCTTGAAACAGCTTGTAAATAGTGCAACTTGTTATAAGCTTCTTGCTATCAGTTAATGGGCTGAATGTCTTATTTCAACTCTGAGTACATTTATTATTTTGTAACTTTCCCTCTTCGTTTTCAGAGACATCTTCTCATCCTGCCTTTGATTCACTTTCTCCTGGGTTATTTTGTTTGTTTGACCTCTGCCTTTTATTATGGAAACTTTATTAAAGTGTCAGATAATTTTGGCATTCTTATATATATGAGTTGTGTACTATAAAACTTATTGAGGACTCTTGGTAGTTAGTGGTAATAAACTACCAGTGTACTTCATTCATTCACTATGACCTGAGTTAATTAGAGCCCCTCCTTGGTAGACTATTCAGTGAGAATAATTGTAGTCCTTTTCCCTTGAGCTGGTCAGTTGTATTTGTTTAATTTCTTTAAAGTAGATTTGGTGGTGTTTTTTTTTTTTTTTTAAGTTTTAGGTTGACAGCAAAATTGAGCAGAAAAGATACAGATTTCCCATTATACCTTCTCCAAAACATTCATAGCCTTTCCAATATCAATATATCTTACAAGGTGGTATGTTTGTTATAGTTAATGAACCTATATTGGCACATTATTATTGTCCAAAGTCCACAAGTTACCTTAGGATTCATTTTTGCTTTTGTACATTCTATGGGTTTGGACAAGGATATTATGATGTGTTTCTACATAAAGCATCATACAGAGTAGTTTCACTGCCCTAAAAATCTTTTGTGCTCCAACTATTCATCCCTTCTTTCTCCAAACATCTGAATAGACTGATTTCATTTTTTACGGAAGTATGATTGGCATGCAATATTCTATCAGTCACAGGTATGCGTCTCAATGATTCTATATTTTTATACAGTATGAAATGATCCCGACAGTAAGTCTAGTTACCATCTGTCACCATAAAAGTTATTACATTATTGATTATATTTCCTATGCTGTACATTACATCCCCAGGACTTACTTATTTCATAAGTCAAGATATGTGCCTTTTAATCTCCTTCCCCAATTGCACCTGCCTTCATCCTTCCCCCCTCTAATAATTAAGTCTTTCTCCTGTATTTATGTTTCTGTTTTGTTTGTTCACTTCTTTTGTTTCTTAGATTCTACATGTAAGTGACATCATATTATATTAATCTTTCTCTGACTTATTTACTTAGCATAATACCCTTTAGTTCCATTCATGTTGTTAAAAATATTGACACATCTTTTTCAATCTTTAATCAATTGATGAACCTTTAGGTTGCTGGGCTATTGTAAATAGTGTTGCAATGAACACAGGAATGCATAAATCTCTTCAAATTGATGTTTCTGTTTTCTATGGATAAATACCCAGAAGTAGAATTGCTGGATGGTATGGGAGCTCTATTTTTGAGTTTTTGAGGATTGTCCATACTGTTTACCATAACAATTAATATTCCCACCAACAGTATATAATGATTTTCTTTTTTCTACATCCTTACTAGTACTTGTTATTTCTTTTCCTTTTTGCTACTAGCCATTCTGACAGCTGTGAAGTGATAATCTCTTGATTTTGATTTTTATTTCCATGGTGGTTAGTTATGCTGAGCATCTTTTCATGTGCCTTTTGGATATCTGTATGTCATTGGAAATAATGTATATTCAAGTCCTCTGTATAATTTTTAAATTATTTTTTATTGTGTAAATTCTTTATATATTTTGGATGCTAACTTTTTATCAGATGTATGACTTACAAGCATTTTATTTCATTAAATAGGTTGCTTCTCATTTTGTTGATAATTTCCTTCACTGTCAGAAGTTTTTTAGTTTGATGTAATCCCATTTATTTATGTAAGCTTCTGTTGCCCTTGCCTGAGGAAACTGATCCAAAAAAACATTTCTAAGACTGATGCCAAATTGCTTACTGCCTATGCTTTCTTCTGGAAGATTTAAGGTTTCAGGTCTTACGTTTAAGTCTTTAATCCATTTTGAATTTATTTTTGTCTGAAGTATAAGACATTGATCCAGTTTCCTGATTTTGTATGTAGCTCTCCCATTTTCCCAGTGCCATTTATAGAAGAGACTATGTTTCCCCCATAGTGTAGTCTTGCCTTCTTTATGATAGAGTAATTGAACTTATATGTTTAGATTTATTTATGGGTTCTCTATTCTATTGATCTATGTGTCTTGTTTTTTGTGCCTGTACCATACTGTTTTGATCACTATGGTTTTGCAGTATAGTTTGAAACAGGAGGCATGATACATCTAGTTTTGTTCCTCTTTCTCAAGATGGCTTTGACTATTCAGTGTCTCTTGTGATTCCATACAAATTTTAGAATTCTTTTTTTTTTTCTAGTTTTATGAAGAATGCCATTGGTGAGATTGCACTGACTCTGCAAATTACTTTGGGCAGTATGGACATTTTAAGAATATTCATTCTTCCAATTTGTAAACATAGTATATCTTTCCATTTCTTGGTGTCATCTTCAGTTTTTTTCATCAGTGTTGTGTAGTTTTCAGAGTATAAATCTTTCACCACCTTGGTTACATTTATTCCTATATATTTTTTATTCTTTCTGATGTAATTATAAATGGGATTGTTCCTTAATTTCTGTTTCTGGTAGCTTATTATTAATGTATAGAAACACAACTGATTTCTGTATGTTAAATATGTGTCTCCCTAAGAGGAAGCTTTAATCTATTCTATCAGTAGATGAATAAGCCTGGTGAGACCATTCTTACATTCAGGTTATGACATAGAACTGTTATGATATTTCACTGTCTGTAGTATAGAGTTTCATATATTTCTACTTTATTTTTTTTAAGTTTTTATTTTAATTATTGAGAGAGAGAGAGAAAGAGAGACAAAGAGAGACAGAGAGAGAGAGAGAGAGAGAATGAGTGGAGGAGTTCAGAAAGAGGGAAAGAGAGAAGCTCAAGCAGGCTCCACTCAGCATGGAGCCTGACAGAGTAACTCAGTCTCACAATCCCGAGGTCACAAGAATGGGACCATATCAAGTGTAGGACCAGCCAACTGAGCCACCAGGTACCCCTAATTTTAATTCTTTTATTTTAATTGAGTACATTAACAAATATGCCTGATATCCACAGTTTTAATTAACTAGCTCAATATTTTCAATGAAGAGTTGTCATTTTGCTTTGGATTTTAGTTCGGCACTTACCAGTTTATGATAATTGCATACCTTTCCCACCCAATTATTACCTTCCTGCTTTTACCATTTTTGTTGACAGTTATTACTCAATTATTGATTTTCTTTTCCCTTTTTTCTGATCTTTTTCTTTCCTCATTCATTTTATTATTGTGGATTTATGGCTTTGTCTTCTTTATAATAGAGTTTATTGATGGACCACAGATAGTTACTGTGTTTGAGCCATCCTGTCTCATGGTAAGTGCTAAAATATTTAAGGTACTTATGAAATTGTTTTCTTATAAACTCTTTACATTTGGGATAAAACATAAGTTCTTCTCTGAATGCAAAAACTCTATTCTGAATAATCTAACATTTATGAGTAGATAGAAATTATATAAGAATGTATCTTTAGATTATGTTTGGCTTATGCATTGTCTGCTAACTTGGCATTTGTCTCATGATACATGACACTTCTTTAAAAATTAAATTATTGAGTGAATTATAGTTTTTTCTGTAAGTACATTTTGTGCATTGGCTCATTTATTAGAATTATCAACTTGGGGAAGAGTAATGGAAGAGAAAGTATTGTCTTGAAACTCATGTCATTTCACTGACTACTCGGGCTGTGTCCATTCATATTTGTACCTTCAAGTTTACCTGATTCAAATAAGAATATTTGAGATCATGTTATAGGCAAGACACTGTCAGTGACAAACTTATGGTCCACTGATACTTGCATTATAGGTGAGAGAAGACAAATAATAGGCAAATTAATATATATTATATTAATGTTTAGTCCTTTTAAAATTAGACAAGGATAATGAGAATATTAGTATAGATATTGCTCTTTTGTATAGAGTATTCAGTGCAAACTTTTGCAATGATGTGACATATGAATAGATTCTGAAGGAAGTGTTGGTTTGAGCCATGTGAATATCTAGATATAGTGCATTCTAATTGAGGGAAGAATAACTAAAAATGCCTTGATATGAAACAGGCTTGTTGAATGTGGGTTTACAAAGAGGTTAGAGAATCTGAAATGCAGCGAGCAAGGGAGGCTAAATGATAGCAGGTTCTAGCTTATGAATTTTCTAAAAGCTTTGACAAGGGCTTAAGAATAGACCTTGAGGGGCGCCTGGGTGGCTCAGTCAGCTACGCCTCCGACTCTGGCTCAGGTCAGATCTCACGTTTGTGGGTTTGAGCCCCGTGTCAGGCTCTGTGCTGACAGCCAGCTCAGAGCCTGGAGCCTGCTTCCGGTTCTGTGTCTCCTTCTATCTCTCTGCCCCTACCCCTCTCATGCTCTGTCTCTCTCTCTATCAAAAATAAATAAGACATTAAAAAAAATTAAAAAAAAGAATAAACCTTGAATGAGACTCAAAATTATTAGAAGTTTTGAGAAGAGCACTGACGTGATCTGGCGTGTATATTTAGTAGATCTTAGTATTAGATGGACAGCAGATTTCAGAGCAAACCAAAAGCAGATATACCAATGATGAAAACTAATCCCAGAATCAGATAAAAGATGAGCATTGCAGGGCCTGGTGGAAGTGATGTAAGTTATGAGTGGAGACTGGTTTTGGAATAAATTAAAAAGAAAAGAAGGTTTATTTTGTGGAATGGAGGTACAGTTAGAAGCTTCAATATCAACTGCAAGTGGTTGGCCCAAGTACAGAGAGATGGACTTGCCATTGATAGAGAAGAGTGGATGTCATAACTTTTGAACAAAATGTGAGGGGTTGGGCAAAAGTAATGGCTTATGGTTTTTACATATTCTGTATCAGATGCCTCGTTTATATCTAAATGTTGAATTTTCAGTTGGCTATATAAGTCTGGAGCTGTGAAGTAGAAACAGTTTCTTAGGCTATATTATTATTTACTATAGTTAAACATAATTGTTTAAACAAACAGTTTAAAACATATATTTTGAGGGCTGAGGATTTCTTCAATTTAAACATGAAAATTCTTTTGTACGTTAAGACCTCTCAGGTGTTCTTTGACCAATGACAAATGAATTTTATAGGAATCAGATTATTCCCTGAATGTGAGAAACAAACAAAAATAGGTCTTTCCTAAAGTAGCTGATAGGCTTTTTAAAAATAATAAAACCCATCATACCAAAAGATTTGGGCTTTTGTTATTCCATTTCTGTATGAACTCTGAAGGTACAAAAAAACTGTATACTAATGAGTTATGTGGTAGGTCTCCTTCATGTGGAGGGGTCCTGGGGAAACAACAATCAACACAATGACCTTCCCAAAGACTGAAGGTCAATGGAAATGGAAATGAATGTCCCCAAAAGCTGATGGCTAATCGAGATGGACCAGGAGCTGATGGCTAATGGCAAACTTTATCAGGAACAGCATCTTATTTTATACCCTCCTTGCAAGCATGGAGAGCACCGTAAATATTACAGTAGTTGTCTTAATCAGAACAGCAGTTAAAGATAAAGAAAGGACAGATCAGGAACATCCTGCCACTGTGTGGGGGTATATCCCTGGTGTTGTGGTCCTTGACGCACTTGGCTGGTGACCAGGAAGGCACCATCCCACATGTCCTCCTTGGACTTCATCAAGGCCCATATTCCCGGCGTTCTGAGAACAGAGGTCAGGCAGAGACAGTTTCTCCAGTTCCCCAGCAGAGTTAGAAATAAGTTAACAGGGAAAATTCTGTTTATTTTATACCTGTATCTGCTAGTAGGAACAAAACATGGTAATTTATGTACTTAGCAGAATGATTACTTGTGTCCTGAAGCTAATACATTTTAGTGTTGTTAATAACACATGGAGAAGAGTCACAGCTCCATTTCTCTCTCAAATCCTCCTTTCTGGTGTCAGGATAATTAAATTTCTTATGCAAATATATTTATATTTTTCCCTTTTAGAACCACTTTGGTGTTTGAATGTCAACTTTATAGTAGGTGTGTATAAGCTACTTCCCAGATAGATCTATAAATTCTAAGTGGGTAAGTGTAATATTCTAAAATAAATTTTCAGTATTTGACCTATGAACATTGTATCCAATGAATCTGAAATACAACTTGGAGCTTTCTAATACTGAAAATTCCTTTGTTACTTTATTAATATCTACAAACTCACTAAAGCCTATAATTCTCCAAGTATTACAACTAATGCTACTTCTATAATCAGATAAATGTAACCAAGCCTTTCCTTCCTCATTTTATGAAGTATAATGGCAACCTCTGGATGGTATTCATTAAAATTTCCAGTCACACACACACACACACACACACACACACACACACACACACACACACTCAAATGTTGAATTACATTGAATGAGTATTCTGCTTAGCTTCTTAAAAAAGTGGCACTGCATTTTTATTGTTTATGTTATGAGCAGCTTTTAAAAGTTAGGTGATTTGGGGGCACCTGGGTCGCTCAGTTGGTTAAGTGGCAGACTTTGGCTCAGGTCATGATCTCAAACTTTATGGTTTTGAGCCCGTGTCGGGCCCTGTGCTGACAGCTCAGAGCTTGGAGCCTGTTTTGGATTCTGTGTCTCCTTCTCTCTCTGCCCTTCCCCCACTCACACTCTGTCTCTCCGTCTCTCAAAAATAAATAAACATTAAAAACATTTTTTTTAAGTTGGTTGATTTTTTTCTAGTCACTTTGGACATTTCTACCTAGCTCTAAAACATATCTAGATAAGAATATATATTTATATATGTAAGCAATATTTTAATGCTAATCCAACTTTGTTTATCACTTACAGCTTATACTCATAAGTAGTATACCTTTGAGTAAATTTTTCTCTTCAAGTTTTTATTTAAATTCCAGTTAGTTAATTAACATATACCTTTGAATAAATTCTTAAGTATTACCTTAGAAGACACAGAATAGATCAGTTTTTAGCATTTATGCATTACATGCACAAAGCCATAACTCAAACCTGTGGTGTTTATAAGGTATTTATATTGTGATTTTAGCTAAAGTTTCATTCATAGGTATTATAAAAGAGTGTTTATGAATTAATTAAAACTCATTTCTGTGCAACCATTCAATTCTATCATGGTTGTTCAATTAAAATTTACATTTCTTCTTAATTTTAGGTATATTTGTAGTGAAAAGGATAGCCATATACACTTAAGCCAGATTTATTTTTTTTAATTTTTTAATGGTTTTTATTTATTTTTGAGAGACAGAGAGAGAAAGCGTGAGCAGGAGAGGGTCAGAGAGAGGGAGTTACAGAATCTGAAGCGGACTCCAGGCCCTGAGCTAGCTGTCAGCACAGAGTCTGACGTGGGGCTTGAACCCACAAACTGCGAGATCATGACCTGAGCCGAAGCCGGCCGCTTAACCGTCTGAGCCACCCAGGCGCCCCTTAAGCCATATTTATGAGTCATATTATTCTATAGGAAGGACAAGCTTGTTCTTCGTAAGGGAACCTGATTAGCCAAAAATCTTAAGAACCTAAGAGAAAGAATAAATGAAGGAAAGATGTCTTCAATCAAATTTACATATCCTAGCCATCTGTCTGCCTTCTGTTAGGCCATGATTGAAAGCCACATAAATAGAGTCAACATTTTCAAAAAGAAAAGTACCTGCTAATATCTGTATAACTTTACTTTTAAAATGCAAAGTAATCAACTGAGGAAATATATGATGTGACATATATTGCGAGTGTGCTATTCAAAGATTCAAGGTATAGATACCGTCTTCTAGTTCATATTTTTATTGTGAGTTTTATACTTACTAGATAGGAAAGTCTCAATGGTAAAAGGATCTATTGATTTCTGTCTTCCCTAATATGGGGTGCTTGAGCAGCTCAGTAGGTTGAGCTTCTGATTCTTGATTTCTATTCAGGTCATGATCTCATGGGTTGGTTTATGAGATTAAGCCCTCCAGTGGGCTCTATGCTGATGGCATAAAGCAGAACCTGCTTGGGATTCTTTCTGCCTCCCTCCCTCTCTCTTCCCTTCCGCCTCCACTGTGCGTTTGTGATTATGGTCCCTTTCTCTCAAAACAAATAATTTAAAAAGTAATAAAACCTTCCTTGATTAATTTACATCAAATATTTACAGAATAACTTTAGTATAAGCCTGTATATCTGCAAATGTATGTAAGTGTGTATATATGCAAACACACATATGTATATAGAGCAAAAGCTTGGATTGTGAGTGTCTTGCTCTGCATGTGTTCCACAGGATGAGCAAATATTTCTAATAAATGTTACCATGTTAAGTGAGTGATGTCTTACAATACAAATAGTACATGATACCGAAAGTCACATGATCACAACTGAGCCAATGGTTCTTGAAATTCACTTTAATATACAAGTGCTTTGGATTATAAGCATGTTTCCAAAACTAATAATTGTTGCAAACCAAGGTTTTACTGTATACACACACACATACACACACACACACATACATGTGTAACTAAAGGTATATCCATTGTTGTTGTTGTTTGTTTTTTTTTTTACATTTCTTTGCTCCCAAGTTGAAATAGTTTCATAGATCTACTGGCTATTAGAAGTCTATATATATATGTGTGTGTGTAAACTGCCTTCCCAATTTTGAAGGAATGGGAAAGTAAGTCATACTCTTAATACATTCACGTCAACACTTCTAATTTCTGAAGTCTGTGGATTCATGTTTCTGCATTAGACAAAATTTTGGTTTCTTAATATTGCTTGATATATGCCACAGTAGATTCCAGTTTCTAGTGAACCAATCAAGCAGAGTGATAGAAGGCCTCACAGGCATGTCAGCCGGAACACAGAACCCTGATACTCTGGTAAGTGGAAGTGTATCAGATCTAAAATTATGGAGATAATTTTGTGTAATTGGATCCTAAAGATTTCTCCACTGGGTTTTATTTTATTATTTATTTCTTTTCTCCACTGGGTTTTAGATACCATAACAATGAATGGCTAAATGATTATTACCAGTGGTATTGGCAAGGTGTCCTCTATTATGCATTTTTATTTTTTAAATAAATCTTTTGAATCAAAACCATGGGAAGGTTATTGAGATTTGTGACATCTTAATGCTGAGTGAAGTGATAACCAGGGATAAATCTCGTTCTCTAGTTATCAGAACTAAGGTACAGCTATGCTTTGATATTGGCATGATCTTTCCTGTTTGAACCTCTTGCTATTGCTAGATCTTCACCATCTCTAATTTCTTGATTTCACAATTGTGTTTATAACATAGTTCTCTATTTTGATCCAGAACCTACATTTCGTGCTTCAGATTCTTGAAGTTTTTATTGTTTTTGTTGTTGTTGTTGTTGTTGTTGTTGTTGTTGTTATTGTTATTCTCTAGGATACAATGTGTAGTTCACAGGTACTTCATGTTGTTTTTTCTCTCTGATTGGGAGAAGAATATTGGATTCAGAATTCATGTGGATATGCACGTCTGAAGTCTGGCACTCAGTGGTAGTTTTCCCTTGGCAGGTTGGGTTTGCCAACAGTCCCTCCATTGACTTATTCTTAATGTCAAAGCCATAATTCAGCTGAGAAGAATTTGCTTGACTCTAATTCTAAAGCAGCAACTCGATTACTCTCTTTGTAATTCTAAACTAGAAATATTTTCTAAGCCAGAATTAATTTTTGATTTGGTTTAGTACCCAAATAGTACTGATCAACATGGCCAACAAATAGATATAAACTGATTAACAAGTAATCCTCTATGATGTTTTTAATGTATTTTTAAACAGCTTTAAAAGGTTTACTTAGTCCCAGCATTTTAGGAAATTACTTATTATATAGAACAAGTACATAGAAATGTCATCTCTTTAGGGAAAAAATAGAAATAGCTTTATGCCTTTGAATAACAACAAAAACACAATCCGTAGGGATCGTAATCCTGACTATAGATGTCATTTTGGATATGGTTCCCCTTGTCTGGTACATTTATGTTCTAAGCATGCTTACATCCTGAATTATTCCTTCCTATGCTTAAAGGAAGCAAGAGGCTTTGAGATACTATCCTAATATGAGGTTCTTGATTTTCACTAATGCCTTAGATTTGAATGATGAGTCTGGGAGGGGCTGAGCCTTTTGGAATGTGGTTACTCTTCACCAAGAAACCTATAAATGGAAAGAAACAAGTTATGAGTCCCTATACCCAAGTATAATGCTGAGATGAAAACAGTAATGTAATATGTGTATAAAACCTTGCGACAGTGACACCAGACACAAGTGCAGTGACACCTGAAATTCTGTAGTATATGCTTATATGAGTCGCTGCTAAAGGTAAAGAATAAGGTTCAGCAGGAGAAAGGAAGCTCAGACAGAGAGGTTGCAGTGCAGCTGCTAGAGCTGTTTGTTGGTTCTAGAAAACGTGCTTTGTCTTTGGACAGTGAAGTGCCAGGATATATCCAATATCCATTAATCACAGGAGCCAAGGCTCAAGTGTACAGAGAAATCTTTTCTAACTTACTGGTAAGAGAGCTAAAACCTACTCTACACCCAGTTAAACCAGGTGCTATTGATACATTTTCAATAATAAAGTTGACAACCCATGCTCCCCAAGACATTTTTAGGACCTCAAACAATTTTTAGACTCCAAGACAATTCTTAGACTTCAAATGGCATGTTATAAACTATTCTCTAGTAAATGTCATCCCTATGTTGACCAGCAGTAACTACCATAGTTCCTGACTTTCGGGATATCACTATAGAGCTACCACAGACAGGAAACATATTAACCCTATGCACTTTGATTCAGAAAGAGAACAGTAAGCGCATAGCAGCCACTGTCCCCCAGGGCAAATGTTTCCAAGCTCTCCCTGAGAAAGGAGATGTGTCTTTGATAGGATCTGGTTTTGCTTCCTGAGAGTTCTTCCCCATTACAGTCTTCTCTCTCACCATAATCTCAGTTCTTTCAGAAATTAATCTGCCCTCTGAAACATCCTTTCTTTTCTATTAGAAATGGCTCATATTTGTAGCAGTTAAGTAGCTTTCTTAGCCTGTGGAAAATTGGGAATTCAGGCCTTTTGGTTATTTGAGCAATCACAATTCTACTTAGCCTAACCTAGTGGGGTTTTTTTGTTTTTTTTTTTTTTTTTTTTTTTTTTGCTGATGCAACTTTCATGCAGTATTTGTGGAATTTATATGTATCAGAAATGTTATCACTCCTTGTGACAAAGGTCACACAATTCTTCCCCAGACTCTTCTCACTTTTGAGTGGCTTGTCAGGTGACTGCAAAACACTTCACATAAGATTTGTTGAGCCTCTTTAGTCTAGGTTTTGTTTTGTTTTTGTCTGGGGCCCGGTCTACTCAGCCCTGGCTTACATCGTTCAGAAGGGTCTCACAGCCACACTCTTGACTTGGTCTTTAGCCTCAGGCTTCATGTAACTTTGAGCATATTTTACTAGGCGGGAAGACTGGTGATGACTTGCATTTTAGCTTTATTTTTCCAATCCAGAAAGTCCTGTCTCCTCTGTATTGCTTCTCCATTCTGCTTGCAAGCTCACAAGTCCCTTCTTGATCTCATCTCTCTCTCTTGCTGCTTTTTATCATTCATAGTTAATAAAACCAAACAGCCATTTGCAGCATTTGACCTGGTGATCTCCTGAGCCAGACTGGAACGTTCACTGGATATACCTGTTATTTTCCAAGTTACCACACATGAGAGTTTGGCCATTTATATTTCCACTACTATATAGCATGAGCAAGTAGAAACTGGAAAGCACTGAGGGAACTATTAGCAAAGGCTGGTAGCAGGAAGCCAATGGTTAGCAGAGGCTTATCAAGCAGTCAAGTCAGAAATTGTGACAGCAGACTAGAGAATGGGAAGTTTGAAACCTTTCCCAAAGGTAATACCACTGGGTTTGAATTCCTTTTTTTGTTTTTGTTTTTGTTTTAATGGCAGCATCCCACTACCAGGAAGTAATTTCTGGGTGATTTACCAATTGCTGAGGCATCGACCATACCAAATTTGAGTAGCTTAAAACTATGGCCATTTGTTAAGATTGCAGTCCCTATTATTGTGTGCTTCTGGTCTGGACCAACTTCAAACCAATCCGAGCTGGCTTCGTCATACGTCTGCTGAGAGCTGGCAGATTGGCTGCACGTGGCTTGCCCTAGATGGGGTCACTCCCAGGTGTGGAAGCTGGGTGGGGACGACAATGGCAATTGCCATCCTCTACTCATCACCCAGTACACCGGCTCATGTATCCTCTCATGACAGATGAGTTCTAAACGTGACAAGAGACGAATTTGCAAGTTTTTGGAGACCTAAATTATGAGCTTGCTTAAAGTTACTTCTACAGCATCCTAATGGCCAAAACAGGTCACGAGGGAGGGGACTTAAACTTCACCTCCTTTTGGGAAGACCTAAAGATCCTTGTGGCCATTTTTTAAATCTTGTCATTGTCTAAAGTACAGAACCCTTAGCCTTTGTCCTAAACTGATGTTTCTGAAATGGTCTTGGAACCAGGAGTCTACCTATTTTTCTTTCTTTCTTTCTTTCTTTCTTTTTTTTTTTTTTAAAAGCAAAGGGCTTTATTACGAATTTAGGCCCGGCCAGCCTAAACTCGGGCTCACAGACTTCAACAACACACTGGATCCACGTGGAGCGAGTCCCGAACATGGGGGGGGGGGGGGGCAGGGCCTTTTATGAGTTTGGGAAGGGGGAGTTACAGGAAATTGTGACACAGGTACAGGGGTCCAATCAATATAGCATCACATCATTGACAGTAACTTTAACCAATTACAGAGCGGACCCAGAACCCTCACATAGGGCGTGACTAGTCTTAACCTCCATCTTTAGGCCCGCCCTTAGAAATGTTAATGGTGTTAGCTGGCCTTCAAGGTCAGAGGGGAAGCCTGAATCAGACCTGCATCCTGCCATTCCCCCCTCTCTGTTGTAACTGACCCAATCCTGGGTCAGCTATGTTACCATTGTTCTGGTTTAAGGCTACATGCTCTTAAGACCATTAACAGAATAGCATTTACCTGCTCTTTGACAAATGGTATGATCTTATTTATGATACAAGAGCCAAATGTTAAAAGTATACCAATTTTGGTTTTGGCTCCTCGTTCTTTTCTCCTGTGGTGGTCTCGAACCACAGCTAGACTATCCTGTACAATTGTACAGGAGAGCCTACATATTTTTCTACTGACACATGCCTTTTCCTTGATTAGTAACATCACACAGTTTGTGTTAGAAATCATACTCTCTATTCTCATTGAAAAAAATTATGATTAGCCCAGTGCAAAATAGTATCCTTCAGAAAAAAGTATTACAGAAAACCAATTAGTCTAGGCTGGTTCTAATTAGCAGATAAATTCTAGTATGACAGAATTTTAAAAACAAAATAGGAAAGAGCAAAAGCACATTATGACCTTGTTAAAGAAAATATAGTTGCTCCAGAGAAAACCAATAAATTATTAGATTAAGATACTTTGATATCATTTACCCACATTCAATTTTATCTGTTTTCTGTTGAGTTAATCACCAAACAAAAATGCACTACTTAATAAAGCCAATTATACACAAGTAGGCTTTGAATAATTTTCTGAAAGATGCAACATCTGAGAAAGCATTGAGTAAAAGGTAGCTGAGGTAGGTTTCCGGACTTGCCTTACCTGTTTTCAGGATCAACAAATTAGTTATACCCATAATCTCATGATTATAAAGTACATTTTGTCCACTTAAGTAATGTAATGCATAAGGAAATAAATATCAAAGAGGTATTGAAAACATTCTTTGAGTTGAACCATGTATTAGAAATTAATTTATGTACGCTCTGCCACTACTCTGAGCTAATTACCAGTGTCATTTCCATAATTATGCACCATATTCATTTCACAGAGCAACACTTAGGATGGAAATAGCCTAATTTAGCATACCCACTTCAGTAAACTGTAGAGTTGAAAATATGCACGAATAAATTTTAAGGTATATGAGTTCGTGAAACAGCAGTGTCACAGAATGTCGGGGAAATAAACATTAATATCATCGAATTAGTGATTTTAAACAACCTTGAGCTCATGACTTTGCATAAGCCTTTAAATTCAAAACAGTTAAATATGATTAATGCAAATTCCTCTACTCTGAAATCTGTGATTAGACAGATATAAACTGGGTTTAATTTTACCCTATCAAGGAGATATGATTTAAATATCAGCATTATGATCTGTATTTCAAAACACATGCTAACTTTTTTTGTTAAAACAAACTTTTTCAAGTACTATTCTTAAACTTAAAAACTGACTTCTTCATGTAACAGAAGAGAAAATAAAGTGGTGTATTTAACATATTCTTCCGTAATTAATGAGATTGTCCAAAATATTTCTTGAGCTGGGCATACATGATATTATTAATCCCAAAATAATTCTGTGACAAAGGGATGAATATCATTATTTCACAAATGAAAAAGTCAAGCATTAGATAGGTTGTTTGGTTTCTGGAGATATCACAGGAAAGCCGTGCTGGGCTTCTGCGGCTGTCTTCATCCAAATCTGGGTGCTTCCAACATATCACTTTGACAGAATCTTGACATTTCATCGAGCATTTTAGAGGTGTTTTCTGGAAAAAAAATGCACATTGATTGCTATTTTAAGTAAATACAAATCAAGACCTTGGCAGAGACTCAGAGGAAAGTCAAAAGGATTGTAAATAAAATGGGAGATAATGTTTGGTAATTACCAACTCCCTTCCCTGCTTCCAGCTCGCCACCTCTGCCCTTCATCTTTTGCTCCAGTCCTGTCCGTTCATCCATAACTGATCAGACCGCACTTTGTGTTTTCTAATTTGCTATTCCCTGGGCATGTTATATGGGACTACCCACCATGTTGATGCTGCAATGCCTACTATTGATTAGCAACTCAGCCTACTTTATGGCTGAGTAAACAGACTCATAATCTATTAGCAGACTTCAGGAGTTTTGCAAAAAACATTCAACACACAGATCTTTTTCAGACCACTTCCCAGTATCTTAAGATGTATTTCAACTTAACTCAAGAGTTAGAATAAGCCTTTTACACAAAACTTTGCTTTTTAGGAACAGCATAGATTTTTCCTAATTAGCACATAGCTGGCATTGTCTCATTTGAATAATTTCAGTTTATTCTTATCTGCTCATTCATTTTATAGATTATTTCATTGGATATTGGAAATGTGAAAGTGTTTTCTTTTGAAAATAGATATATATATATATATATATATATATAT
>NC_043703.1:35212273-35260365 GCF_006229205.1 Suricata suricatta
AGAATCCCAAGCAGGATCTGCACTCAGCACAGAGCCTGATGCAGGGCTTGATCTCATATACCTTGAGATCATGACCTGAGCTGAAATCAAGAGTTGGCTGCTTAACAGACTTGGGCCTCCCTTGTACACTCAATTTATACCCTAAACACATATCATGTGGCACAAACCACCAGAAAAAAACCTTTTTCTTCTTCTTCTAGTCGATTTTTATTGGCCATGTGCATGTCTAACTTACTGTGCTTTGCTGACCACCTGGTTTTGTCACCATTTGGTTCATTTTATTTACTAACTTATTCAACACACTTTAGAGTGGAAATCTCCAGGATAATACATGTCCAGTGGTATTGTCCTAAAAGTTCATCTCCTTTTATATATTCCCACAGTGAAAGTATTTTATATTTTCTTTAAAGATGAAAAGGCAGTGTTTGTTTTTTCAATCCTTCCCATATGTCAATTAAGCTGCAAATCCCTTAAATAACGTATTTAATTCTCGTCACAACCTTGTGACAGTGTGCTATGAAACATGGAAGTATGCACTCATGTGTTCACATGATTAATTTATTTGTTTAATGGACAACTGTTGTTAGTCATTATAGGGAAAAGGAGATCATGACTGTAACCAGGGGTCCATATGAGGAGCTGTTAGGATCCATTCACAACATGGTCCATGGTTAGTGATAATTAAATTTTAGCACTGTAATTATTTTTATTCCTGCCACCATCTTATTTCTAATTCGGATAGCTCATAACTGATCCCATTCATCAAGTGATGCTCTAGTTTCATAATTCAAGCAATACAAATAAAATACCATTCATACAAGGCCCACAGAAACACAAGATTATTTTCTTATGAATGCACTGCCAAAAAAATATCCCAGTCTGTGGGACTCGGACAGATTTGTACCTGGCTTATCGCTAATGAAGATTAAAACCAAATGGAAATGATTTGCAATGAATCGAGTTCCATACACGAGTCCCTGCATTTTTAAAATTCTTTTTGTTTAGAATCAAGTTCTTTTAGATTTCTTGGGCATTTTAAGTTGGAAAGATGAAGATTAACTGAAGTATGTGATTTTGATGTGATCTTTGAAATTTGTAGGTAAACATTAGATTTGAAAAGTTTACATAATAAAGTCTTACTGGCAAAACAGTAAGGTTACAGAGAATTGAATTCAGAGAACAAGCAGCCCTTCCTCTATTTCTTGCTAGTGCTATAACTAGACAATATATTTTAAATTTACAGTGTAAGAATTACAGGTGGATATACTTATTTCAACAACTAAATGTGATTAATGGAGTACAGCCAAAGGTCTAAGTTCTTGTACTTCTGTGACCTCATTTGTATCAACCAGTCCTTATCAAAGGCATTTGCTCAGAGTAGTCAATATTGTTTGAAGTCAGATAAATTCTATAGTTAAGGAACTTGGATCGTGCAGGGGTAGATGAGGAATGCTTCAGTGAGTTGTCCATTATCAAAATGTCTAAGGTTAAGTGGAGAATTAAACTGACCAAGGCCTGCAATCTAACTTCCTAGCCTGGCAGAGGGGCAGCTAACTTTCTTTAACAGCAAATTCCTTTATCTGTAATCACCTACTCTTTTAACTCTTCTAATGTCTGCCAGCCTGAGTCTCCTAATTTTATAAATGGCTGCACCATTAGACAGATAGATTGTACTTGGTTTTTGTTTTTCCCAACTTTTTCAGTGAGTCCTTTAGAAGAGAATCAGAAAAATTCTTTTCAGATTATTCTCCCTAAACTCCCACTGTTTCATGATTTGTAATCAAGGTGTTAATGTGAAGAAGTGACAGGTTTAGATACCAAATCCCTAGTCCCCAATTTTACATCAATACTTTAGTATCAGTGCTGTCTGTGGCAAAAAGTAGGCTAGTTGACAGAGTACAAGAATTTTTTGTGTGTGCGTATATATGTGTGTATGTATAGATTATACATTAGATTATAATATGGGATTTAAAAACATTACATTGTATTATAAATTTCACAGATTTGACTTTATTCAAACATCGATATCTTTAACAGATTATAAATCTACATTTAGAATATTTATATTGCAATTTAGATACAAAGTAGACACTAAGGACAAAATGTAGTAAATAAATTAGAAACTTGATCTGAGAAAATACAAATGACATACCATTGTGAAGAAAAAGTAAAGTACAAATGACAAAGATAGTATTGCTAATGATTAAGAGCAGTGACACTGATTAAGTATAGAGATCCTCAAATTTTTTTTAGCACTTCATCTGATACTCTGTTTTTACATGTGGAATTCCTAGTCCTCAGAATTATTTTAAAAATTGTAAAATATATAGACTATGGTCTGGCATAATTTAAAGTTGGTTCACTGTTATTACTATCATTTAATTATGATTAAATCTCATTATTATAAATAAATAGTAAAAATTTGAGGTTGCCAAAGATTGTTTTGTTTCTGTCTTTATTTATCAAGATCTTAACTGCCTTACTTTTGGATGATTTGCGTAACTTTTCCTTTTTTTTTTTTTGCATACCTTTTTCAAAGCAATTTTAAATATCATATCTCTCAGGAGTTTATAGACAATGACTGTTTAGCAGACCATTTAAAATTGATTCTTTAATAAGAGTTTGAATTCTTTGTTACTCAGTGATGGTAGATAACTATAGAAAACTTAAGAAGGTTTTTTTTAATTTAAAAAAATTTTTTTAATGTTTTATTTATTTTTGATACAGAGAGAGTCAGAGCATGAGAGGGGGAGGGGCAGAGAGAGGAGACATAGAACCAGAAGCAGGCTCCAGGCTCTGAGCTAGCTGTCAGCACAGAGCCCTACATGGGGCTAGAACCCTCAAACGTGAGATCTGACCTGAGCCGAAGTCGGAGACTTAATCAACTAAGCCACCCAGGCACCCTGTATAGAAAACTTAAAATGCTAAGTTGTATATGTGTAAATACCTGTAGGTGTTATTCCTTAAATCTAAAGCATCTAACAAGGAATCTTGACTAGCTAATCAACTTTCTTACCTCAATGTAAATGTGAACTCCAGAAGTAACATCTTATCTCCATATTAATGTGACTAAAGTCAGCACTTTTCTTCAGGAAAAATACCATGATTCACATCACTAAAAATGAAAATACTCAATAATTCACAAAGTTTACATGACAGCCTGGAGCCAAGAAAATTTTGGTTTGGACTTTTTTCCTGCTAGTTTTCATTAGCTTTCTACCTTTACCATAGTACACTTTCAATAATGCAATATTTAGATGTAAAACTTTGAGAAAGAAGTTCCTAGTCAATTGTGCTTATCCTAAGATGTAATGATAGAAATTGAGTTCCATGACAACTGAAAAAATAAAATAAAGTTTATGAGGTGATCACATTTGAACCACATACGAAGTATATTTTTTAAAGATAATTTCTTGTGTTTTATTATATATTATAATTTCTTCTGCAGTATTGTGTCTTGCCACTCATTTTTATTTGAGAAGACTTAACTTTTTTTTGAGAAAACTTGTGGCTCATAATCGTCATTGTTTATGGAACTGAAAGTAATTTTAAATAATATGGACAGAAGAGAAATAGACTGATGGGAGTCTGGCATATCTCTCTCTTCCCCACTGAAAGTTTCATTTGATTTTTCAGAACAGAGTTGAAGATCAGTTATTCTATTATCCTTGAATCTGAAAGCATTATTGAAATTCAGGATTGAGCCACGTTTTATTATCCAGCATTTTATATTGAGTTAGTATAGATTAGGTAGTAACTAGTTTCTGCCCACAGAGTCAAAAGCCAATGAAAAATCAATAAAAGTTTCAACCACTTGTATTATTCTTTGTGAAATTCTTTAGAAATTGAGTGTGCAGCATAGATAAATAGTTGAGTTGTGTGTCTAAAGTCCACTAGATTTTACTATAAAAATGATAGCTTAAAATATCTGAGTTTTAGAAATAAAAGTGGCACTATACTTAGTATGTGTTCTTGAAAACTAAAACATAAATTCTCTTTGAGTATTTAGACAATTTCCCTTTTGAAACTAAAATTAACGTGGACAGTGCTTTGAGTTTTTTTCTTTTAGAATATAGCTACAGAACTAAAAAAAATTTAACAATATTTGATATCTAAACTTAGCAATCTTTGTATTCATTCCTGAAAGTAAAGAATGAGTAAGAAACATAAGCTAGAATACATAATTTAAAAATAATCTCAGAGTACTCTGAAAACACATCTCTGTTTTCAGATGCTCTCCTAGAGAAGGGAACTATAAATAAATCTTTAGACAACGGGAATGAATAAAAGTTAACATCGAGATATGTGACACATGTAATAGTGCCACAGGAAAAAAAAAGCTGGGCACTTTTGGAAAAAAATTGCATCAGAAATGATCAAGACATGTTAAGGGTTAATAACATGGAAACCATTATTTGAAAGCCTTTATCTAGCAAGAGACACCGTGTAAGGAAGAGAAGCCTGTGCTCTGGCACAGGATTTACGTGTGCGGCCCCAAAAGTTATAGCCCAGGGCTTCTATTATTTACAATTATATAATTGTGCCTATCTACTTGGACTTACTTTCATGTAATCTTTTCTCATTTTGACATAAGCAACTATTTGCTTTAGGGAGGTTCAGAGTCTTACAAAGGGAATTCAGCTTTGTAACTGAGCAGAACAAACTTTTTGAGCTTGCAGAATACAAAGGTCATGAAAGTCAGGCTTTGTCTAAGGACAGAGATTATGTAATCCCAAGGACAGAGATTTTATAATCCCAAATACTTTAACTTGACACATCAAGAGGGAATGTTGGCCAATTCAGAAATTAGATGATTTAATGTAATTTATAAATTAGAAGGAAAGGAATTTATGTCATAAAGGGAATTCCAAAAGAGAGGAAGAAGATTGTCAAAACCTCCCCTCTCTGATTCAGATAGAAAGTGAGGAGATTGTATTATATAGGGTGGAAACAATCCCTAGGCTATGTTGTTAGGAACCATGAGTTCTAGCCTTGGATGAATAAATATGGGTCTTGGGCCATTGGTTTTCAAAGTATAGTTCACATACCCCCAAGGGTTCCCTGTGACTTCTTCAGAGTGTCTGCAAGTTTTCTTTAAGAAAAAAGCTAAGGGGCTCCTGGGTGGCTCAGTCGGTTAGGCCTCTGACTTCGGCTCAGGTCATGATCTCACATTCCTGGTTCAAGCCCCACGACGGGCTCTGTGCTGACAGCTCAGAGTTTGGAGCTGCTTCTGATTCTGTGTCTCCCTCTCTCTCTGACCCTTCCCGCTCATACTCTATGTCTCTCTGTCTCAAAAATAAATAAAACATTTAAAAAGTTTATAAAAATAAAAAAGCTACAAGTTATTTGCTTTTTTCATTGTACTGACGTTTTCACTCATGGTGCTAAAGCAACGCTGGGTGAAACGCCGGCTTCGGCTCAGGTCATGATCTCACAGTTCGCGGGTTCCAGTCCAGTGTCGGGCTCTGTGCTGACAGCTAGCTCAGAGCCTGGAGCCTGCTTCGGATTCTGTGTCTCCCTCTCCCTCTCTCTCTGACCCTCCCCTGCTCTCACTGTCTCTCTCTGTCTCTCAAAAAATAAATAAAAGACATTAAAAAAAACCATGTACCCTAGCAAGAATCACACTGTGGCACCAAATCATATTCATAATCACACTGGGTTTTTCACCACCATGCGTTCAGTCAGTTGCCAGGAAGTTTCTATATATTAATTCTTCCTAACCACTGTGAATATTACTGTACAAATATCCCTGTTATTTAACATCAAAAGAAATGAGTGATATTATTTCACTAGGTACTGGGTGAAAATTATAAGTGAATCATTTCTATAAATCAGAGTTTAGTCCTATTTCAGAAGTTTTCAATTATTTCCAAGAATAAAACTAGTGTTAAAATTATTCTCAGATATTTGTCCAAAGGCTAAAGTAAAATTTTTAATCAACTTTGTTGATAAGATAGTACATATAACATATGCAATATATAAAATATATTCATTTTACATACAAGTCACATGTAGATTTTGATTCAAGAATTATGAAAATAAAGTCAGTTTACAGCTTTAGGATATTGTACATATTCAGGTTAGTAAAATGAAATTCCTATATAATAGTGATGAACTAACTTTATTCAGTATAAATATTTAATACTTTAAGTATGAATTTAACAAAAAATAAATCACCATCAAAATAGATTAATATAGAAAAACAGTCATTATGCATAAAGTATAGATAATGCTTATCTTCTTATGGATACATAAAATCACCCTGTCCTATTCAGAATTTCATTGGAAATAAAAAGTAATTTACAAGAACCTCAGTTTTTAGACTCTTTGAATGTGAATTATATCAGGTACTATTGTCTCTAAAGTTTATTCAGAGAGAAAAAATATAAATTCACTTATGATTCATGCATGCCCTGATACATTTGTATTTTAAGGTGAGACTCATGATTTGTGATTATATAATAAAATCTTTCAGAAACAATTTTTCTAAATATTCTCTAGTAAATATATATCAGCCTTATGAATTTTAATCTTTACTTTGAAAGTTAAAAGAAACTTAGTTACTGACTGAATTATTGAGTGCAATGTATGGAATATATGCATATAAACATATTTAATCATAAAATTCAAAACATAGTAATTCCAATTTTAGGAATCTTAGGAAAAAAAGGAACTCATAGAAACAGAGGAATGAACTGATGGTTGATAGAGGTGGGGGCTGAAGGGGGTGACCGAAATTGGTGAAGGTGGTCAAAAGTGCAAGTTTCAAGGTATAAGAAAGATAAATTCTGGGGATGTAATGTGCAGTATGGTGACTGCAGTTAACAATATTGTATATTTGAGAGTTTCTAGGAGAGTAAATCTTTCTTCAATGTCTTTTTTTCTTCCAAGTTCTTATTTAAATCCCGGTTAGTTAATGAACAGTATAATATTAGTTTCAGGTGTACAATATGGTGATTCAGTGATGCTGTACATGACTCAGTGTGCATCATGAGAAATGTGCTCTTTGATCCCCACCACCTATTTCTTTTTTTTTAATGTTTTTATTTATTTTTGATACAGAGAGAGACAGAGCATGAAAGGGGGAGGGGCAGAGAGAGAAGGAGACACAGAACTGGAAGCAGGCTCCAGGCTCTGAGCTAGCTGTCAGCACAGAGCCTGAAACGGGCTCGAACCCACGAATGTGAGATCTGACCTGAGCCGAAGTCGGACACTTAACCGACTGAGTCACCCAAGCACCTCCCCCACCACCTATTTCACCCAACCCCCCACCCAGCTCTCCTCTGGTAACCAGCAGCTTGTTTTCTATATAGTTAAGAGTCTGTTTGTTGATTTGTCTCTGTCTTTTTTTATCCTCTTTGTTCATTTGTTTTGTTTCTTAAATTCTACTTATGAGTGAAATCATATGATGTTTGTTTTTTTCTGACTGACTTATTTTAACATTATACTCGCTTGCCAATCCATCCATGTTGTTGCAAATACCAAGATTTCATTCTATTTTATGACTGAATAATATTCCATTATATGTATGTGGGGTGTGTGTGTGTGTGTGTGTGTGTGTGTGTGTGTACGTACCACCGCTTTATCCATTCATCAGTTGATGAACACTTGGGCTACTTCCATAACTTGGCTATTGTAAATAATGGCACTATAAATGTAGGGGTGGATGTGTTCCTTTGAATTATTATTTTTGTGTTGTGTAAATACCCAGTATTATGATTACTAGTTTATAGGGTAGTTCTATTTTTAACTTTTTGGGGAACCTCCCTAATGTTTTCCACACTGGCTTCACCAATTTGCATTCCCACAGTAGTCCAAGAGAGTTACTTTTCTATCATATTCTTGCCAACACCTATTTCTTGTCTTTTTGATTTTAGTCGTTCTGAAGGTGTGTGGTGAAATCTCATTGTAGTGTTGATTTACATTTCCTTGATGATGAGTGATGTTGAACATCTTTATATGTGTCTTTTGGCCATCTGTATGTCTTCACTGGAGAAATGTCTGTTCATATCTTCTGCCTGTTTTTAACTGACTTATTTGTTTGGGGGTGTTGAGTTAAGTTCTTTACATGTTTTGGAAACTAAGCCTTTATTGGGTATGTTATTTGCAAATATCTTCTCCCATTCAGTAGGTTGTCTTTTTTTGTTGGATGCTTCCTTTGCTATGCAGAACCTTTTTATTTTGATATAATCCTAATAGTTTATTTTTGCTTTTGTTTCCCATGCCTTAGGAGACCTATCTAGAAAAATGTTGCTATGACCAATATGAGAGAAATTGCTGCTGATGTTGTCTTCTAGGAATCTTATTGTTTCATGTCTTCACATTTAGGTATTTAATCAATTTTGAGTTTATTTTTGTGTATGCTCTAAGAGAATGGTATACTTTCCTTCTTTTGCATATAGCTTCCCAGTTTTCCCAGTACCATTTATTGAAGAGACTGTCTTTTTTACATGGCATGTTCTTGTCTTCTTTGTCATATATTAATCTACCTTATAAGCAAGATAAATGACATAAACCAGAAACAAATACCATATAATTTCACTTATATGTAGAATCTAAAAAATAGACCAAAAGAATAAACACACAAACAAAAAGTAGGAACAGACCCATAAATACAGAGAACTAAGAGTTGCCAGTGAGGAAGGGTAAGGGGGAGACATGCAAAAAGTGAAAATAAAAAGAAAGGCAATGATATTCTATGTTGAGTTGCATATTGATGACATATTTTTTAATCTTTCAAGTATAATTTTGGAATATTTGTAAGTTTTCAGATTATGTTATTAGAAGTTTACTCCTAATTTTTCCTTAGAGGGGCAAAAAAAAATAAACTTTTCTGTGGGAGAATACTTTTGTTTAAGTAAATAATTGCTTTAGGGGATCATTAAATTATACCCAAGTGCTTTTACTTTTAACATCTATCTAAAGGACACAGCGAATTGAACATTTAGCACTGAGGCTATATTTCACTTGAACATGCAAAAAAATGAGGTTGTACAAGTTTTATTGATGCCTGTTTTCATAATAATAGCACACACTGATACAGTGTTTTTTTCTTACAATTACCAGTAGCTGTTCTATTGAACTGCATTAGGATAGCTCAATTAATTTTTAAACAAACTTGACTTATGTTTTGTTATTATGTCCAATCATAGATACAGGAACTGAGTTTTAGAGAGGTTAAGTAATATACCTAAACTGATAAAGCCAAGAAATGGCACAGTTTGAACTTAGGTGGTCTGATTCATATGGTGTACATTCTTAATACTGTGAATAGAAACACCATATATTATCAATGAGTACTATTTAATGTTATCTCTCACCTGCTAATATTTAGTGCTTCCAATGGCTTGTTTTTAGGTCATCAATTAGTAACTACATTTTTACCTAACTTACCTCTATTATTCCATTTTGCACACACAGTTTTGTCTTACTGTTAAAATGTATTTGAAATCAAGAAAGGCAGGGGTTAAAGTTTTTCCTTCATTAAGTGATTCTGCATGTGGTATCTTACTTTCAAATTATGATATCATATTCAAATACCTCACACCATTCAAGGCCTGAATGATTCTTATCTTGATTGTAGAAGTTGCGCTTAAGAGAGGGTATTTCAGTTTGTGTTCCAAGATCTTTATCTGAAAATGATCAATTAAGAAAATCAAGCATTGACACACTGTGCAGTGTTTAAAAGTAATTGGACATTGAGGGGCATCTGGGTGGCTCAGTAAGTTAAGCATCTGACACTTGACTCTTGGTTTTGGTTCAGGTTATGATCTCTCATTTTATGAGTTTGAGCCCTGTGTCAGACTCCACACAGTGTGGAGCCTGCTTGGGATTCTCTATCTTTCCCTCTCTCTCTGCCCCTCTCTTGCTCATGCTCTCTCTCTAAAAACAAATAAACTTAAAAGAAAGTAATTGGTTAATGATTATTTAGCTTTAAATACTGTTAGCATATTATTTTAGAAATAAATAATTATAATGGAATTGTGATCTAGAAAATTCCTGAAAAGTTTATAAGCAATCAGAGGATATTTTTGGAAGATATATAGAGCTAAAATGCTATTGCATTTTTTCCAGAAAATAGAAATCAATTGAACATATGGGTATACACAAACAATTTGGAAGAAAAAAAATGTGTGCATATAAATATATGTTCATACTAAATAAGATATATAGATATACATATATAATAAATCAAACTCTTCATATATACTATAAACTGAAAATTGTTTTCCCCACAAAGTAATCCAGACTCCATGACAACCTCAACTTTCTTGTAAACTAAAAAACGCAGTACTTTCTTCATATATATTCAACAACTGTCTAGAGTTCAATAGATTCATATGACCCAAGCAAGAAGTGAGGCTAATAAAACTGGAAACTCATTGAGTTTCAAAAGGTGATGACCATGGAAATAGATGTGCAGTGTTTCAATCTGACAGGATAGGTGTAAATCTATGCTCCCCGCGCTGGATATAGACCTGTTGCAGATAAAACTGTGGACCCAGAGAGCGAATCATTAACTGGCAGTAGCCTCATCCAAAGAAGAATTATGGGAAAAGAAAAATCCTGTTCAATTAAAATGAGGATGCTTACTTCTGTTTTTAACTCATTAAAGACAGTACAACCACTTGATTTTATTATATGTTTCTTCAATATCTGATTAATTGATATAATTATTTACTTGAAACCCATTTCATTAGTGTGAATCTAAGTTAATTTTGTGTGGTGTGAGTTTCAGAGAAAGAGATGACCCATGCATGTATTTACTGAATCTAAAAATATATTTATTCTAGAAAATAAGTTTGAGTACTGGATTTTCCTTTTAAAAATTCTTTTTTCACATCTTTGAAAACAATAGGCAACATCAGGAAAGATTTATTTTTCCTTTGTGCACTAATTTTTAATTACAAAATATTGTTTAAATATTTGATACTGATTATCTACATTTATACCCAAACAAGAAAAAACAAAACCAAAGAAACAAATAAACCCTGACTTTAGCTCTTTATAAAAAATGACAGAATTGTAACATGTAAAGTTTCATATTCTTCTTTTTTTAAAGTTTTTTATAGTTTATTTATTTATTTTGAGAGAAGGAGAGAGAACTCCAAGCAGGCTCCATGCTGTAAGCACAGAGCCCAATGTGAGGCTCAAACTCATGAACTGTAAGGTCATGACCTGAGCTGAGATTAAGGGTTGGACGCTTAACTGACTGAGCCACCCAGGTGCCCCTAAAGTTTCATATTCTAAAAATCAACATTTTACAGAGTGTTGTCTAGGCCAATTTATTGTTTGCTATTCAAATCAAATTATGTATTTGATTTTAATTTATGTGGAGTAGTTTACATTAATTGTCTTTTGCTCTTATAGTAAGTTACCATAGACAGAATGGCTTATAGCAACACAAATTTATTATATTACGTCCTGGAGGTCAGAAGTCCAAAAAGGATTTTAACTAAACCCTAGATGTCAGCTGGGCCATGTTCCTTCAAGAGATGAGAGAAGAAACTGTATTTCTTTGCTTTTTCTAACTTCTAGAGATACATTCCTGTCATTTCTTGACTCATATCCACTTCCTACATTGTATAAGCCAGAGGCATATCATCTTCAAATCTCTATCTGCTTCTGTTTGCACATTGCCTTCTCTTTTATAAGAGACTGTGACTACATCTGGGCCACCTAGATCATCGGGCATAATTCCCTGTCTCAAGATCCTCAAGTCAATTACATCTGCAATGTCCCTTTTGTTGTATAAGTTGTCACACGTTCTGGAATTAGTACATGGACATATTGGGAGCCCCTCATTCAGACTCACACATACAGTTAGACATAATTTAGACAAATCTTCCCAACCTAATTAGTTTCTGATTTACTAGATCTAAATATCTCTAAGGATCATAATAAAATACTCAGAAAAACCAAAGGATATTTGAATATAAAAAGAGCTATTATTTCCCTTTTGATTTTAAAGATTTTTCTTCTCTAAATACTTTGTACAATAGTTTACTTAGAGACATTTTAATACACATAAATTAAGAGTATGAACAATCTATGAAAGAAAATTAGCATGAATTATACCTATTTTTACATTTTGGTGGTCTTTAATCATTATAAGGAAAAAGATAGTCACATGAAAAATATCTATGGTCATATTTCAGCCTTCACCCTTTAGATTTACTATTGGAAAGTCATTATCAGACATTTACACAATTAGAAACAATGTTAAATATAGAAATTTTTTTCAATAACATGCCAATATGATATATATTCATGACTAAGGGGAATATACTAGTAGAAACATAAAGAATAAATGCTATAAAATAGAAGCTTCAGAAGTAATAGAAGTATAAATCCTAAAAGAAGTACAAGTTGTTGAATCATTTATTACGAACTAACTAACTAATTGTCCGACTCTTGATCTTAGCTCAGGTCACGATCTCGTGGTTTGTGAGATAGAGCCCCATGTTGGATTCTGCACTGACAGTATGGAGCTTGCTTGGGATTATTTTTCTCTCTCTCCTCCCCCCTCTCTCTCTGCCCCTTCCCTGCCCACATTCTTTCTTTCAAGACAAATAAATAAATTTTAAGAAATTTCAGGATACATTTTATGCCTAATTTTATTTTCTAGATTCCAAAGTTGACAAATCTCCATGGAATACAAATGGAGAGCATATATTCCTTGGAGTAAAATTTTTTCAATAATTCCTAAGCCTGAGGAAAAGTAAATATATTCTATTTTAAAAGTCTATCTTACTAGCAACTAGATTTCAATATTTCCCTAACAATGCAAGGTTTGCATTTTTTTCTGGTCATAATAAAATAAATGCTGAACTATATGTGCAATTCATCCCAACCTGGGCATCATATGTCATTCAAGTTTGTTCAAATTCAAATTGACAATAATGTTTTTTGATATATAATCTTTGTATATGTTAGTTCAATCAACATCCCAGTATAGTATTCATTTAAAGAAAAATAGAAGAATATCTTATAAGACATGGTTGAAATAAACCTCTAAAAGACCATATATGTATCTTTAGTAATATAAAACTAGGAAAGATAAAAATAAGATTTAGCTTATGTCAAAATCAGACAAAACAGTCACTAATTTATTCAACAAATATATTTTGAGATGTGATTTTATTAATTTTTGAGGAAGAGTATGCAAGTAGAGGAGAGGGGCAAAGGGAGAGAGAGAGAGAGAGAAAGAGAGAGAGAGAGAGAGAGAGAGAGAGAATCTTAAGCAGGCTCCACATTCAGTGCAGAGCCCAACATGCAACTCAATCTCATGACCCTGAGATAATGACCTGACCCAAAACCAATAGTTGGGCACTCAGCCAACAAGTTACCCAGATGCTTTGAGATCTACTTTTGTTTAGGGAACTGTACATCCAGATAATAAGAGAAAAAATGCAAAACCTATGTTTATGGTTACAAATTACTCAAAGTAAGAGATAATACTCCCTAAAAGACTGCATTATATACTAACACATAATTCCTTAATGTGTATTATGTACATACAGATGTGTGCTTATATGTGGACCTGTATGTATGTGAATTGGGGCATATATATGTGGAGATATGTGCGTAGGTGTTTATTCAAGTGTTGGTGCTGTGAGGATGTGAACATGCCTGGTGTAAATATGTATGTTTGTGGGTGGGGTGTATGGAAGTAAGTGGGAGTATTATGTGTACATGTTTATATAAGTGGGTATGTAAATGAGGAGTATATTTGTGTCAGTGGTCCTCAACCAGGGTACTTTGCCCCCTCACCTGGCAACATTTAGCAGTTACTGGATTTATGTTTATCCTTCACAACTGGCAGAGAGGTGAAACACTAGTCTGTAGTAGGTAGAGTCTAAGTAGATGGCACTCCATGATCCTTAAACACCTACAATGCATAATGTAGTCATGCATAACAAAAATCTATTCAGCCCAGAGCAAATTGCCAATAGCACTGATCCTGCAGAGAACACTGGTATATGTGTGTGTGTGTGTGGGGGGGGGTTGCAATGATGTTATAAAACTTGCACAGGAAAAGGAATCAATAACCATTTCTGCAATTTTATGCTTCATGTCATGAACAAAACCTGAGACTATTTTATTAGTCCCTTTGCATTGCATTGGTACCCAACACCCATGAAAAGTTCTTGCTATTCTTGAGTGGACAAACCATCCAAGAAACATTAGCACTTACTTAGTATGAGTGAGTATGAGCCTTACCATTTCTTTCCCAAAACCATAAAGAAAAATATCCCCACAAAGACTTCTCTTTACAGACTCTCAACTTTTTTAGCTACTGAAATAAGCCCATTAAATTTTATTAGCAAAAGAATAAGTAATGCCTACTTAAGATTAAAAGTCTGTATGGAAATGGTTGACTTACTATTATCTGCTTTGTTAGTATGTGGATAATTGAAGTTGTTTTATATTTGGAATACTGGATGTAACATATTACATTTACAAAATGTAAAATTATGTTTTAGTTCTACTTTTTCTCGTCCATAGTCCATGAACACCTTCCTGGTATTAACAGTCCAGTCATTCACTAATTGTTTCCAGGAAAGTTCTCCTTTTCAATCACTTTATAACCTATACACCAGGTAGATGATTTAATGCCATCCCTTTCATTATGATTTCTACTTTCTCACTTTCTAGCTTTTTCAGGCTTGTTCTGGCAGAAGAAAAGGCTGGAAAATGATACCTCCAATTTATTACTGCATTTGTCTGGGGGCACTTTTCTGATTGAAATGACACTAAATCCACTGGGAAGTAGAAACTGTGGACTTGATGAGGATGCAGCCCACACATCTGTGATCAAACCTTTGACTCTGTTACTATAGCTGTCAAAATAAACTGATATGAAATATGAAAAAAAAGAGAGTTCTTATTTTTAACTGCCAGATACATGGCTATAATTCTCTCAAAGTATTTTCTGTTCATTATATAAAAGATGCATAGTTTTTCTGTCATAAAGTTGCCAAATATGTAATCTAGAGAGACTGTGTACACGTCAGAGGCAAGTTTGTTTATTAGCACAAGGACATACATGCTGCAATCTCATAGATAAAGTTATTTCTAGCACGCTGCATATATTTTATTTTTAAAGTATATATTTATAGTAGCTGTGTGCTGTCAATTTTTTCCTGAAATAGTAATGCAGAATGCCAAAGTTGTTATTAGGTATCATTACTATACATTCTTCCACACATAAAATAATCTTTTCTCTCTTCAAAAGAATACTAACTGCATGTCTTTTGTGGGTTCAGGGGGAAGACACACCAGATGCTTTATCTCTCCTTTCTCTCACATGTGTAATGGAATCCAGGTGGAAATATAACCAGTAGCGTAGTTTTCATCTATTTTCTATGAATGTTACTATTGTCTACAATAAGCCAGCTGATACCAGTACGTTGTTTGATATATTGAGTTTATGCAGTTGTCTTTCAGTCCGTCTAAAATGCTACAGATTTTTTTCCTTCTCTTTACAAACATTTTCAAAAAATGTATCAGAGAGTATGGACAATCAGACTAATCTTCTGCCTCTGAGCTCATCTTTAACACATTATTATCGGTCTAGCTTTTCATTATGATAAGCAAGGCAATCCAGATGATAACAAAGTCATTTATCTCTCGAGGTTACAACCAGTGCATTGCTGCTTGCTTGATGAGCAAACATTCACTACCAAGGAAGAGACCTTGGCATTTTATTTCAAATTAAATAGAATTAGACAAAAGAGATATAAACTGTCAATCACAAATCATTAGAAATAGAACTTTTCTGATTTCTTCTAATGACACTTCCGGATTTGGGATTGTTTCATGATCATGAAATTTGGCATCAAAATTTCATTGAGTGGGGACAGTATTTTGGAATATGTAAATAGGTGTTGAACACTGTCAGGAGACATGAGAAAAATGGCTTTCAAGTAGCAATTAGCACATCAAGAACTAGAGAATTCTTGGATTTCTGTCTTATTAACAACTGCTTTTTAACTAGTGCAATAGAGTATTAATGGACGGAAAACAAGTCAGTGATCCATCTCTACATGAAAAAGTTTGGCCTATTCTTTTGGTTTTCCTATTTGTTTCATTTCCTCCATCTCCATTAACCAGATTTTTCAGTGACAGAATAAAAACTGCCCTAAATCTCCAAAATGGACCAAATATAGAGTGATACCATAATAATCATTATGGAGCACTGTGCATGTTACCAAGATATTTAATTTTAAAACAAGACTACAAATATAAAAAGCAGATATTTCCTTCCCTATTAATAATGTATCTAGATTAATATTTGAAGAAAAATGTTATTAAAAGCAGTTTAATTGCATTTAGGATACATTTAAATATTTAATAAGAACAATATAAAGAAAGAAAAGCATAAGGGCACAAAATGGTAGGGGTCATTTTCATGTATTTTGGGGAAGCAGAACAAATTTAAGGTGGTCAGGATTCTTTAACTATGATATGCTACCCCAATCATGAAATCACTTATCGTTACTTCTGTAAAAAAAATATATGTAGTGTATCCACTAATTATTGAATAAAACTTTAGAGAATGCCTTAAAAATCTAAATCTGTTGATACGAACAGTTACAGTTAATGGTTTAGTTGTGCACTGATTTAAAATCCAGAAATGCATCCAGAACGTGTATGCTCTTGGCTATATATTACAGATAGACTGGAAGAATCACTTGACTAATTCCGACTCAAGGATTTTATGTACTCTCTATGGAGTAGACCTGGCACGCCATTTTGTCTATTTATTCACCTCTAAAACATGGGAAGTAATGCTGATCTGGCTTGGTTACTGTAATGAAAAAATGAAATAATTTGTGTTAAATTATTATTAGACCCTGAACAATGTCAGTATTTTAACAAGCACTCATTAAATGCAAGCTCTGTACCAGAAACTGTCATGCTGGGAGACACAATGTTAAATTAAAAATAATTCTTCTTCCTTACACGCCAGTGTGAGAGAGATGCAGTCATACCATTACCGTACTACAATAAATACCCAAGAGTCTTTGAACGACTCAACACCCACTATGTTTCCATTGCCTTTGAAAATTAGTGTAAAAGTATAAAACTAACCTTAAAATAGTTTAGCATCAAGACTTTATATTTTCCTAAATAGTTATTATATTCTCTTTATTATATTCCTTCAACCTGGAGAACTTCTTTCAGTATATTTTCTAGTGAAATCTGATGGTGATGAATTCTCTTTATCTTCTTTTATTTGAAAGTAGTTTTATTGCATAGTTATACTTAAAAAATTTTTTTTTGGATAAAAACACTGGATTGACAGGGTTTGATTTTCCGTTTGGCACTTGGAGTTGTTCCACTGTCTTGTGTCCCTCACAGTTCTGAAAAGAAGTCAACAGCATGCCGATGTTTATGTTATCATTCTCTTACACACAGTGGGCTTCTCTCTGGCTCCTTTCCATATTGTCTCTTAATCTATGACCATCATGTGTCTAAGTGTGGTTTTCTTTGTATTTATCCCACTTAGGGATGACTGACTTCCAAGAATCTGTAAATTCATATCCTCAGCATATTACAAAATTCTTGACTTATATTAAAAAAGCATATTTCCCAAATACTTCTCTTTCAGCTATCTTTCTTTGATATCATCTGTAAGATCCCAATGTTCCATATTTATTATTATTTATTTATCTATATATATTTTTTATTTTTCCCTCTACTGTCATCTCTATTCTGATGCTCTGTAACAGAAATTGGAGTTTTCTAGAATTTCTATTTTTTAAGAGTTTATATCTCTGCTGGTATTCTTCTGTTTTCATGTACTATTGTCATATTTTCCCTTTTCCTTAAATATTATAGTAATAGCTCCTAATCTATTAATCTCAATACCTGGGTCCTCGCAAGCTCAGCCTCTATAGTCTTTTTCTTGATAATCTGTTACATTTTCCTCTTTCTTTTGATGCTGGGTAATTTTGTATTTTGTCCTGTATATTGTGATGTTGTGTTTGGCAACTCTGAATTCTGTGAATAATCAGTCCTTCAGAGAACCTTTCTTCTCTCTCTCTCTCTCTCTCTCTCTCTCTCTCTGTTCCCTCCCTCCCTCCCTTCCTTCCTTCCTTCCTTCCTTCCTTCCTTCCTTCCTTCCTTCCTTCCTTCCTTTCTTCCTTCCTTCCTTCCTCTGTCTCTTCCTCCTTCCCTCTTACTGTCTTCTTTCATTCAGCAGGCAATCAGGTTGGTTGGACACAAACTGCCAAGAGTCTCTTGTGTAATAGCTGAAATCTCAGTTCAGTACTTAAATCCATAGGAAGACTGAATGAAGTCAAGCATTCGTTGTTCAGAAGTCACTAAGGAATTTTGGATTTGGAAAGGATTTATATAAAGAATTTCAGTCACCTTCAAAGGCTCTCTTCTTTCTAGAACTCCCTGATCATCCGATTTTCAGTGGTTTTGGTTGAAATGAATCATTTGCTCTTATTCTTCATGACAGAAGCTCTGTAGATGTTCTAAAGAACTTGTAAAGGTGTGGCTTGGTGCAAGATGTAGACTGTGGACTGCCCTCAGGCTGGGGGCTGCAAAAATTGGAAATTCACTCCCTTCTATCTCATATTCCAGATGTAATATACCTCTAGGATCTACCTATATTTGGTTACTCTCAGTAATGTCAAATAGTTACTTTTTTGCATTTTGTTCAGAGTTTGTAGTTGTTATCGGGAAAACTATTTGCCACGTATGATCTTAGACAAAATGGGATTGGAAGTCATTCAGCATCAAAATTATAAATACTACTTTTCCTGTCTGGAAAAGATAAAATCTAAACTGTTACCCAGAAAACATGAAATGAAATGCACCCTTCACCTCCTGCCTCAGCACTCAAAGGATTCTCTTTCTCTCTCTCTGAAGCACAGATTGTGAAAACCTTTCAGTGGTAGGCCTATCATGGAAAATCTTACCCGAATACACTCCCTACTAGGGATTTTCTTGTTTATTTTTAAGATAAACTTTTTGTTGAAATTGAAAATACATAGGGAAAGGAGAATAAATCATGAGTACAGAAATACACAAGTGATTTTAAACACACCTGTGCAGCTCTCCCGGGATCCAGGTATAGTGTGGGCATTCAAGAAGTTTCTTCATGAAAACCCAGTAAATATTCTGTCTTCCCCAGTGTGAAACACTCTCCTGATTTCTAGTGCCAAATAAGTTTTTCTTATATGGATACTTTATATAAAATGGAATCATAACATAGGTATTCTGGCTTCTTTCACTACACATCTTTATTTGTAAAAGTAGTTCTTATTTCATTGCCATAACTTTTTATATTTATGAACAAGTTTAAAAATTACTTATTCACTCTACTGTTGATGGGTATTTGTGTTTTTTCCATGCTCTGGCATTTAAGTATAGCAATGTTATGGATATCTTGTAATGTTACTTGCTGCTAATATTTACCAAATTCCTCTTATAGTGGAAATACAGACCATATACTGTGCATATATTCAACTTTAGTAGGTAGTGACACAATTTTAAAAAGTAGCTTTAGTATTTACCCTCTCACAAGCAATGTGCAAAATTTTCAGTTACTCCAAATATTTGACAATATTTGGTACTGTCAGTTTTTAAATTTTAGTTATTTTTGCAGGAGTATTGTGATATCTTATTGAGATTTTATTCTGTATTTCTATAATGAATAATATCCTTAATTAAAATTTTATGTATATGTTGACTATGTGAATGAGTGTCTTGTTAGGTCACTTGCTTATTTTTTTATTGTGTTATCTGACTTCTTTGACAATCATGAACATTAATTCATTGACAATATATTACAAATACCTTTTGTCATTCTTCACCTTGCTTTATACTCTCATAAGTGTGTCTTTTGATGAATTCTCATTTCAGTGGAGTCTAATTTATCAACTCTTTCTGTTATGGTTAGTGCTTTTTGTTATATTTTATTTCATTTTGTTTCATTTCATTTTAATTTTTTTAAATTTTATCCAAGCTAGTTAGCATATAGTGCAACAGTGATTTCAGGAGTAGATTGCTTAATGCCCTTTCCCCATTTACCCCATTTCCCCTCCCACAACCACTCCAGTAACCCTCTGTTTGTTCTCCATATTTAAGAGTCTCTTATGTTTTGTCCCCCCCCCCCTGTTTTTTATTATTTTTGCTTCCCTTCCCTAATGTTCATCTGTTTTGTATCTTAAAGTCCTCATATGAGTGAAGTCATATATTTGTTATTCTCTGACTAATTCTGCTTAGCATAATACCCTCTAGCTCCATTCATGTAGTTGCAAACAACAAGATTTCGCTCTTTTGGATTGTCCAGTAATACTCTGTTGTTCATATGTACCACATCTTCTTTATCCATTCATCCATCAATGGACATTTGGGCTCTTTCCATACTTTGCCTATTGTCATAATGCTGCTATAAACATTGGGGTGCATGTTTAGTTAGAAACACTATAACTGTATCCCTTGGATAAATACCTAGTAGTGCAATTGCTGGGTTGTAGAATGTTCTATTTTTAATTTTTTGAAGAACCTCCATATAGTTTTCCAGAGTCACTGCACCAGTTTGCATTGCCACCAGCAGTGCAAAAGAGATTCTCTTTCTCCGCATTCTCACCAACATCTGTCCTTGCCTGAATTGTTAATGTTAGCCATTGTGACAGGTGCGAGGTGGTATCTCATTGAGGTTTTTACTTGTATTTCCCTGTTTTTGTAACCTTTCAAATAAATATTTACCTACCATAAATCTTGAAAGTATATACCTATGTTGTTGTCTGGAATCTTTATGGTTTTGTCTTTAATTTGGGGTACCCAACAATGGAACTGATTTGCTTTAAATTAAGAATGAAGTTACTTCACAATATCCTACTTCAGAAGCCGCCACTTCATTTTTAAAACTTTTAAAATTTCTTTTGTATTGTTTTGAGAGAAAGAAAGAGAGGGGAGGAAAGGGGAGTATAGGGAGAGAGAATCTTAAGCAGGTCCCACACCTAGTGTGGAACGCGACCCAGGACTTGATCTCATGACTGTGAGATCATGACCTTGAGATCATGACCTGAGCTGAAATTAAGAGTCAGACACTTAACTATGGAGTCACTCAGATGCCCCACAATATCTTTCTTCAATGTTTTGCTGATATCATCTGGGGTTATGATTATAGATTGCACTTTAAAAAATTCTTGATTCTTGAAATGAATATTTTTCATTGATTTAAATTATCATTTTAAAAATGTTCTAAATCTTTATGTTTGATTAACAGAATTCTCATGTTAGGGAATTTGAGTTCTGACAGTTTTTACTTTGTATACATTAGACAGTATTAGTATTAGGCCAATCTTTCTTCTTGGTGTGTAACATATTCTTTTTTTTTAACATGTTCTAAAAGCTTTGTGGAAAGGTACATAATTTTGTAGCTATGAAAAAAATTAAGTTGTACATTTTATACAGGTACATTTGTAGTATGTGAATTATATGTCAATAAACCTATTAAAAATTTTAAAACTTAACAGTAAATATGTTTCAAGATTATTAAACTTAAAAAAAATCAGTCTTTTTACCAGCATAAAAAAAATCTGCTTTTGGTACCCATAATGATGATCCCTTTTTGTGATATTACAATTTTGTGATATTAAATTTGCTAGCCTAAATTTTTATTTATTAGTGTAAGAGGTATATCTTTGCCTATATTTTGATGTTTTTATTTTTTCTTAAAAAGTGCTTCTTATAAACTAAAAAAAGTTGGAATTTTCATCTCAGTTTTAAACATGTTTTATTAACAACAACTGAGAATTTTATGATATATTTTACATTTTATGATATATTTTAAATAATAGTGTTTATCTGTTTTTTTTTTTTTTTCCACCTGACCTTCACAAAATTCTGCTAGGTCTAACTTTCTTCTCTAGGTTTTAAAGTTTTACAATCTTTACCTTTTTTTCAATTATTATTTTCCTACTTTGTCCATATGTCTATCAGAGCTTATTATTTGTGAAAGGGTTTTAACAGTATAGTTTCAGTATCATACAGTTTAGGAAACCAGTTTGGATAATTAAAGTTAATTTCTCAAAAACATACAAGGAAAATCCTAACATCAGGCCTAGGAATTTATCCTCTCCTGCATTGCCTATCCTCTCTATTACGTATTGTTCTTCCAGATGATATAAAAAGATGTGACTTTAAGTAATAGAGCACAGTTTAAAATAAATTAACACTGGCTTGGGTAACACATTAGAAAATGTTGAAAATGATCATTGGCACTATAAGATATAAAAACATAAAAGTAAATTAATACTTAATTTGCCACCTTTTGCAAGACATTTAAAATGTGTAATCTCATAAAATTGTAAGAAAAATCTTTAAAAGTATTTATTGCCTCAATTTCTAGAGACATAGAATTAATGTTTAGAATATGTACATAAATTGTTATCATAATAACCATAAGTGATCATTTGACTCATAGTTTGTGACTCTGAAGCCAAGATATATTTTTAAATTTTTATTTTGAATATCATAAGACCTCTCATAGATGGATGGAAACTTACTCAGTTTCCTCCCCTTTTATTCCTATTTTCTCAGAATAATTCCTTTCTAAACTGTGTACTTTCCTCTTTAAATTAAGAATTTCCAACATCTACTCAACTGACACTAAAAGGCCAGGCAACTTCAATCTGTCCTCTTTCTGACTGATTCTTCCCAGGAAATATTATCCCAACAGGCAGCAGATCATTTCTGTATGAAAAGTGAAATGGATGTGTCATATGGGAGGGGACTGTCAAGCAGAAAAAATACAGACAAGTCCCTTTTTTATGTCTCTTGTCAGTTATTTTTACTTCCAACACAGCACGGTTTGTTGTAAAGTCTTAGGCAAGTATATTAAAATATGTAAGGATTAAAAAGACAGTTTTTTAATAGTAAAAATGAAAAGTGAATTTTACGTTCATCTTGTCTAAAATTCCGTTACAACATGGTTTTTCACTCAGTTAAATGTGTATTTATTCAGCCCAATTAGATATTTGGATATAAATTCTGGTGTAATCTGCTTCAAGCAGTAAATTTAAATTTATCCTATATCAGTACTAGAAGAAAAAATTCTATATTCTGGAACTGTCTCAGTATCTGACAAAAACCTCTCCTTGACCAAACTTTAGTCAGGCTCCTCTGAATCCTCTTTCCCAACTAGGCCTCAACTTTTTGACTTCGGTGTCAGTCTTTGCGTTGCCCCGTTTTAGCAAGAACATTGTTAAGTCTCTTTGGCTGGATTCTTGACCCTCAATATCCCTTCATTTTCAACCTCTGACCACTTTCCTCATCCTATAGCACCTCATGGGTGAACCTGGTCACCCTAGGTTCTCTTCAGCAAGAAACCTGTTAGGTCAGTTTAGCAAATAATTATCCAGCCCTCCTGGTAATTTTCCTTAGACCAATCCTCCTGCCCTGCTGTTGGCTATAAATCCTTACTTTCCTTGTTTCTGGAATTGAGCCCAGTACTATACAGAGATCTCTTTCTTCCTTTTATAATAGTCCTAGATAACCCCTCCCCCCCAGCCCTTCAATGCTGTCCAGCTCTGGATTTCATTGACATGACTTCAAACACAAGTCTGATTTTTCAGGAGGGAAGAGTTGAAAGGGTCCATTTTTAGCTTCAGTAGTTTTATGGTGTGTGTCAAGCAACCTAAAAATTTCAAGACATTGAAACAACCAATAGTATTTCTTAGTCCAGTAACCTAAGTCTGTGGACAACTGCAGATCTGCTGGACTCAGCTAGGTTTGGTTTGAGGTCACTTGTCTCTCCGTTCCCAAGCCCAGAATGCAGGAGTAAGGGTAGAAATAGGGAAAAAAAAGTCATAATTCTGTTCAGTGCTCAGTTAATTCCTTCAAAGCACAGGATTGGGATCTAGATTAAAAGGCAAGTGTTGCAGGGCACCTGGGGGGCTCAGTAGATTGAGCATCTGACTTCAGCTCAGGTCATGATCTCATAGTTCAAGGGTTTGTGGGTTCGAGCCTGCATAGGGCTCCGTGCTGATATCTCGGAGCCTGGAGCCTGTTTTGGATTCTGTGTCTCCCTCTCTCCCTTGCCCCTAGCCTGCTCGCACTCTGTCTTTCAAAAATAAATATACATTAAAACAAGTGTTGGACCTTAAAAAAAATGACCAAATAGCTAGAAAGTCTTTTCTCTCCAAGTGTGAATTTATATTTCAAAGAGGTGGGAACAGAGTGAAACCATGGAGAGACATGGAGTCAGTTGTTTATATTCCTAAGGATTGCAAGTGATTAGGGAACAGAGGTGTCTCTCCCTCTGTCAGAAGGGAAGAGGAGACAGCTGTCCCACTAGTATGTGAGCTGCCAGATTCATAATTTCAGGGTTCCACTCCTGGTGTGCAGGAAGCCCATCTGTATATGCCAGCCTAACCATCTGGCTGTCATCACGTAGCCCCATGAGGGAGAGGGATTGGGATGTGGTGAACCATTGTAGTCCGTGCCGTAAGTGCAAAGAATCTGTTCTTGTCTTAGAAACTTTGTGTTTGCTCTCAGTACAATGTATATCCATATAGACACTAAAAACTTATTGCTACCTCTGCTCTCACAGTATAGAGAAGGAGCAAAGAGTGGCCCAAATATATATATATAATGTCTTTCAAAGCTTCTGCTTAGAACTCTCATATTCACTTATGCTTACATTCTATTGGTCTGAGTGGTCACATGTCCCCGAATAAAATTAATGGGTAGAAGTCAGCAAGGATAAGGAGGAAATGAAAATCATGAGCAAACGATGCAATCCACTACAGTCTGCTGACCTGAAATATCTGTCTTCTTTCCCTCCATAAAATATACTTATTCCTTTGCAAAACATCCCCCCAAGTTTTCATCCAATCATAGCATCAAGCCTAAAATCACAGTTGTGGCTAAGATTAAGTCTGGATTTCATTCGTTTCTGGAACTGGTGTCCCTTGATTCAGGATACAAAGGACTAAAACAGAAACAAATTGCCTGCCTTGCACACACCCACGAGTACACACACACAGATACACACACACACACACACACACACACACACACACACACACACACCATCTCATAGTGAAAAGGGAGAGAGATGTCTCCATTAATGATCACATTAAGGAGAAAGTGAATAATGGGAAATACATAGGCAGTTCGTGAAAATTCTGAAGTCCCGTCAGGGGAAATAGGTTGTGAGGTCATCCTATACCTCCTAAATCCAATATTTTGGATTGCGCCTTGGTTCTGCTGCCTGAGATTAGGTATTCTGTCCTTTATTCTTCATAGTTTTTGGCTCCACACACCAAGTCCTTTTCCATTATCCTCCCTGACCAGATTTGAAAAGGAACCTGGGGAATCTACACTCCTTGTCAGCTCTCCTGCTGCTTCGCTTGCTTCTTGCCAAAGATATTTGAGGTCTCTAGGGTCATTTTACATCTCATTGAGTCAGAGGCTTTTTTAACCTAAGTTGAAGGTGTTTTTAATAATAGGGATTTTTAAAATGTATTGGTGATTATTTTGGTTAATTCAGCATCATTAGCAATTAGCCACACCCATAATTCTTTTGAAGATCTCTCCAGCTCTCAGTCTCTCTCTCTCTCTCTCCCTCTGTGTGTGTGTGTGTGTGTGTGTGTGTGTTTGCGTGCATGTGTGTTCTTCTCTGTCTCTCTCTTTCAGTTAGACATGTTTTGAGGGTATCAGGCTTTCATGGGATAGCACTTTATGACTGTCTTACCTGGGCCAGTGTATTGAACAGAAACAATGCACTATGGTCACTTTATTCAAATCAAATGACCAAAGGGGCCTGTTCTTTGCCTTTTGCTTTTATATTGTCCCCTAATTTAGAGTGTTGGAAAATTCTTTTATAGGAGGATATCATATAACCTTTGTACTTAAACATGAGTATGAGTATGTATGAAAAGTATATAAAGCATTCAAAGATATTCCTATTAGTTTATGACACTATGCTAATCATTAATATAGGAAGAAAATCTCTTCTTTTGGTTTTTGTTTGTTTCAGATGTTCTCTATGCCAGGTTTGGAAGGCAAACACCTTTATAGCAGTTTGCATTAATTACAAACTGAAGCATTTTTAGTCAAAGATAATTATAGTATTCTTATCTTCCTTCCTTTTGTTATGGTGATGAGGCAAATTTGTGTTACCTAAAGGCTGTTTTAGGAATCCTAGAGATATTATTACCAGCATAAAAAATTGTAACAGTTTTGTTCATCAGAATTTGGGAAAGGCAATATCAAGTATAGATGTTAGAGAAAATAAAAAGACATCTAACTATAAGTAACTTGATAAAAATAAACAGGAATAAAAATCGTTGTTGCGGGGGGGTGCCTGGGTGGTCCAGTCGGTTGAGCATCTGACTCTTGATTTTGACTCAGGTCATGATCTCATGGATCCTGGGATTGAGCCCTGCATTGGGCTCAGTACTGACAACTCGGAGCCTGAATTGGATTCTCTCTCTCTCTCTCTCTTTCTGCCCCTCCCTCTCTTTCTCCCACTCTTTCTATCTCTCTCAAAATAAATAAATAAACATTTATTAAAAGTAGTTGTTAGGAACTTAACACTTTTTAATGCTAGAGCTATTTTAAAAGTATTTTTAGGAGCGCCTGGGTGGCTCAGTTGGTTAAGCATCCGGCTTCGGCTCAGGTCATGATTTCACGGTTCATGGGTTCAAACCCCCCATCAGGCTCTGTGCTGACAGCTAGCTCAGAGCCTGGAACATGCTTCAGAGTATGTGTCTCCCTCTCTCTCTGAGTATGTGTCTCTCCCCTGCTCATGCTGTCTCTCTCTGTCTCTCAAAAATAAATAAAAACATAAAAAAATAAAAATAAAATCATTTTTAAAGTATGCTTAAAAGCATTGAGAGAAAATTTGGTAACAAAACAAGGCTTTACTAATCTGAGCATAAAACAATTTAGTAATTTTATACAAAAAGCACCATGTATTCTAATCTTATTCCTCTAGTACATTTTCATGTAACAGTTTGCCAACAAGAATTTACTAATATAACTTTATAGATATGTTTAGGCAGATTCAGATACATAAGGACATACATTATAATACTTTAAAACTTTAAAATATAATTAATGTAATACATTAAATAAAACTATGTATATTTTATATTAAAATTGCTATCTGAATAAGCTACAATGGAATTTTTAATAAAATGATAGTAAGCATCAATATTCCTATTTCGATTCCTATTTTCTGATAGTATTTCTGATATTAGTTACCACATTTAGTCAAAGTAATCAATGTTTGTTTTCTCCAGACACAAGTGAAAATTAGAATTTAGAAAATTAAAAAATAGCTACTGTATTCTGCATGAACCTTTATATCATGATTAAAATTTTGTGAGGCAAAGATAAACAATTTTAGGGGTGCCTGGGTGGCTCAGTCAGTTACGTGTCCAACTTTGGTTCAGGTCATTAGCTTGCAGTTCGTGTGTCCACGCCTCGCATCGGGCTCTGTGCTCACAGCTCAGAGCCTGGACCTTGCCTCTCTTTCTGCTATGCACTCCCTCCCCACCACTCATGCTCGTTCTCTCCCTCTCAAAGTAAATAAAATTTCAAATGAATAAATAAATAAACAATTCCACCCCAATGAGGAATGGTTTCTGCTACAGCAAACACTTTTTGGGGTAGCTGCACATTATAGAGCGGTGAGGACAGTCATGACTAGGCTAAATAAACAAACTTTACTTTCTAAAAATGACTGCATTGGATACTAACACTAGTTTTCCTTGCCTGAGCTTTAATGGTCTAGGACGCTAGCTTCAATACTTGTTTTAAGAACTAAGCACCATATTATTGTTTCTGGTAACGATGCATGTTACAGTTGGCTAGAACATAATGCCCAGAATCTTAAATGCTACTGTGTAGTCAGTGTGATATCAGAGGCTTCAACAACTCACCTGGGGACAAAGTGAGCAGGGAAGGTTAACCTAGTCCAGCTACAGATGGTGTTCTCAGAACAAACTTTTAATCAGCAAAATTTTGACAATGATGAAATCAGGATGTAATGGAAATTAGGATAATGGTGCCTCACTTCATCTGCCTTTGACTAAAAGATGGACTGGAGAAAGGGATGAGGAAAAGAAGGAAAGCAGGAAGGACTAAGAAAGATAAACTCAGTCCCTGACATACAGGAATTGGCCTGACAGTAACTATTAGCTTTGGTTGTTGGGAGCTGATATTCATAGTTAAGCTGTGATATTCTCCTGTGCATCATATGAAGTGGTGAAGTGACCAAGATAAAATGAGACCAAAAAGTACAAGAAACAAAAATAAAAATAAGGTCACAGTGCAAATCACCAAAAAACCCCCAGAAATTGTGTTGATATCCTTGAAGATCAGCTCCTAGGAGGAACTGTTGCCTCTTTATAGATTAAAGCTTCAAATTTTATTGATTCTTCAAACCTTATAGATCAATTAAAATGCTGAGTCATACAATTACCCCTTTTCCTGATAGCATCTACTCTAAAGCAAAACCACACTTCCTTGAACCCTCGCACAAATCACCTAATAAACTCAAAAATCTTATAATCCATTTTTTTACAATGGTCTCTTACTGAGATGTTCCGAACTGCTTTCTTAGTGCTCTTTTAGGGCAGCAGGAAGAAACTTAACTTAGTTTAGCCCTAGGAATCATGAGACTTGAAAATGATCCTGTTTGGAAAATATGTATTGGAAGAAAATAAGTTAAGCTTTATACTTCTCTTTAATGCCACTAAAATGTACTAAAAATTTATTCATAAGCAGTGTAACCAATGAAAACAAATCTTAATTTACAATGTTTTAGGATTAAGAAAGCCAACGTTTATTATGGGCATATCCATTTGGGTGAGTGATTTTACTGAGAAATAAATAGAAATAAAATCTTAAAGATGTGATGTGTTTCTAGTAATATAAATTCTATATACACCTGCTCCTTCCCAAAGCCTAACAGCTAGACTTCTATGATTGTCCTGAGAAACCAAAGAGAGATAGGTCTCCTATTCTGGATTTTCTGAGTAAAATCCAGTAACAATTTACAGTCATTTGTAGTCCTTTTTGGTAAAACCATAGTTTATGATAAATTCCAGCCTTCACAGTGCATATTTACCTTATTTTTCCTAGCAACGTTCTGATTTCAGAGAACTGGAAGCAAGTCACTGCTGTTTGCCTTTCCCATGTAAGACTTGGTGTATTCTTAGTGTCTGCAGGAAGGGAAATTCAGATAAGGTTTCATGTTGAAGTTATTATTGTGAGCTGCTGAAAAATTGTTCCAATTTAGTGTATTGGCTGCCAGGTTTCTTTGACAGTGACAAGAACCAAAGTCTGAGTATGATAAAAGGGTACTCAGTAGTAAGGGCAACAACACAGGTGAGGAATAGCTTAGAAGCTATTTCTTGTCTCTTTTACATTGGGTTTTTCTGTTTCATTGACTAGACTAGGCATTCATTACCTCTCACATTGGTTTATTTATTTCATAATGGTATTTCCTCACAGTATTTGGCACATGTAACAGTGTCTTAATTTCCTGTACCGCTGTTAATGTCAGCTGTTTTGGTAGATTTTAAAGGATATTCCAGTGCGAACTGGGGGTGGCCAAATGCAAATGATCTCTATCTAATGTTACCCAGAAGCCTCAATATTTGTGTCACAGATTGTTTAATAGGTTGTCATCGTCTCTTTGCCAAATCATAGAAGTCAAATTTCCAGTCAAATGGTAAATTGAAATATTCATAGCAATATTGAACCACTAAACGTAAATATGTCTGAAGTTGGAAAACTAGGCGAAACCACTATGGATGGTATAGCTGCAACGGAAAAAAAAAAGTATCTTGTTGTTTCAGGAGATAATTTTTATTAAGTAGCATATATACAAGGATTTTTTTTTGTAAAGACATTTACCCATCTCAAGAGAATGCTGGTAACTAGTGTGTCGATTCCACATAGTAAGTATCTTTCTTGTGTTAGGCAGATTTTTATTTTCCATGTCCCTTTAGTGGCCTTAGGATATGTGTGAGTATGTGATACATCCTCCAGAAATCTGCCCTCTTAATGACCAACATGGATATACGTGTCCTCCTGAGGCCCTGTATTCTGAGACCTTTGTTCTCAAATTTCTCTAACATTTGCCTATTTGCATCTCTCACACGTAATCTTCACTGCACGCAGCCAGGGCTGTGAGCCCTTAGAGCACTGTATCTGGTTTTACCCCTTCTCAAAGTACATTATCTCTTTGCAAAACTGTTTCTCCAGAGGAGTAGGGTGCGTCAGGGGATAATGACATCCAGGATTCTCGCAATTCCAGTTTCGACTTGTAGAAGTTTTCTTTCTGGTTCCGAGGATCAGTGTTACCATTTACTTACATGAACAGTAATTCCTTCCCTGTATTACCAAGAGAAACTTCTCATATTATTAGATTTTGTTGAAATCCGCACCCTTTAAGAGTCTCCAAAAAGACCTTCAGAGAGCTATACCTGATCATAATTGCCACTGAAGTCCCTTTAGCTCAAAGATTTCTAAAACTTTTCATTTGACTTCTAAGAGCTTGTGTCCTTTTTACCAGAGCAACTGAAGCTTTTTCCACACTTGTGGCTACTTAAGAGGCTCTTGTACTCTCTCCTATGACCAGAGCTCTTGGATCAACATGATATCTGTTTCCAAGGAGAGATGGGGGAAAATAAGGCTATTTTATCTCCTATGCAAAGGTCAAAGCTTACTTTAATTAAAAGAGAGTACAGTGACTTGGTCAGAGTCCTAAGGAAAAAAATAACTGCCAACCTTTTTGTGTACTAAAAAAATCTTTTCTTTAAGGAACAGAGTAGAAATTTCAGCTTAAGCAAACCTAAGAGATTTCCTTACCACAGACCCTCTCTAAAGAGACATTCAAAAGAGAGGTGATCCCAGAAACGAACAAAATTTGTCTTAAAAACAAAGCAAACTTGTCTCAAACAAACAAAACAAAACTTGTCTCAAAAATAAAAGAGTGAACCACATAGGTAAATCTTTTTCAAAAAGACTACGAAAATAATACCATTATATTTGACCATTTAAACCAGTGCTTGGAATTAATAGCACATAAATCAGGAGATACTCAGAATTTATTATTATGACTTTACCCATATTCTTGTGATTCTCTGTAACATATGTTGGCAAATCTAGGTTTCTGCCTGTTTCTGTATGGCCCAGGAGCTAAGTTTTTTCATTTTTTGTGTTTAAACAAATAAAAACTAGAATATTTTATGACACATATAATTACAAATTATTCAAGTGTCTATAAACAAAATTGTTTTAGAACACAGAACTCTCATTCATTTAACTTTTGTGTAGAGCTCTCTTATGCTACAGCATCAGGGTTGATCCAACAAAAATAGTATGGCTGCAAATTCTGAAACACTTAATCTATTATCTTTCACAGAATAGTTTATCAACCCCTGTTCTGTAATCCCAGTCTCAATCACTGATTTTTATGACTAAGCTCTGAATTCTGGTTAATTCACACTCACCATCAGTGAACAGATGATTTTAGCATTAGTGGAGTATAGCAAAAGCAGTGCCTAGAGGGAAATTGATCATAATAACTGCATATAATAATAAAAAATCATGAAAATCAGTAGCCTAAGCTTTTACCTTAGAGAAACTATAAAAAGAAAACTTTAAGCCCAAAGCAAACAGAAGAAAAAAATAAAGAAATAATAAAAATTAGAACAAAATACAATGACATTGAAAGTAGTACACATTGGAGAGAATTAGCAAAACTAAAAGCTGGTTATTTTATAAGATCAGTAAAACTGATAAACTTCAGATGAGACCAATCAAGAAAATAGAAGGCATGAATGACCAATCCCAGAAATAAAGAAGGAATCATCACTGCTGATCCAATGGGAATTAAAAAGATAATACAAATAATACAAACAACTCTATGACTGCAAACTGATTTCTTGAATGAAAAGGACCAAGTCCTTGAAAGACACGAACAACTAAAACTCACACAGGAGAAATAGATAATCTGAATAAACCTAAATCTATTAAAGAAAATGAAACAATAATTAATAACCTTCTTAAAAAGAAAGGACATGTTGCAGACAGTTTCACTGGTGAAAATCTACCGCACATTTAAGAAATGCTGTCAATTCTCCTAAGTCTCTTTCTGAAAACAGAAGCAGAAATACAACCCCCTAACACATTCTATAAGCCTTGCGTTACTTTAATACCAAAACTGTACAAAGATGTTCCAAACGAGGTAAACTATAGGCCCAAATCTCTCATGAACATAGATGCAAAATCCTCAAAAAAATAGAAAATGGAATATAATGTATAAAAATAATTTGCCCTGAAACCAAGTGGGATTTCTTTTAGATATGCATGGCTGGTTCAGTATTCAAAAATCAAGCGTAATCCATCATATTAACAGGCTAAAGAAGAGAGTCGTATGATCATATCAGTGATGCAGAAAAACAATTTGACAAAATCCAGCACACATTTGTTTCATGTTTAACAAAGCAACTATTTAAAAAACCAGGAATATAGGCTAATTTCTTCTACTTGAAAACTTGATAAAGGACTGAATGCTTTCCCCTTTAGATCAGGAAAAGGCAAGGATGTCTTTTCTCATACCTCTGATTCATTATTGTGCTGGAAGTCCCATTTTGTGAAATAAGATAATACGTGGAAACAAAAATGTGTACAAAGTTAAAAGGAAGAAGTAAAACAACCTCTAATTGTAGATAACATGATTATTTTTGTGGAAAGCCTTAAGCAATCCTCATCATCATCCTCATCATCAGCAACAACCACAAAACTAAGTAAGCTAGTATAGCAAAGTGACAAGATATAAGGTTAAAATACAAAAGTATATAATTTTCTTATATACAAATTGTGGAACATTAGATCTTGAAATAAAAAAATACCATAACATAACACTTATAGTAGCACCAAAATGAAATAAAATACAAATCTAATAAAATATATAAAGGACCTATACATGGAAGACTATTAAATGCTGATGAAATACATCAAAGTCTTTATAAATGTAAAAGTATTCCATTTATGGATTTCAAGAAGCAATATGTAAGGTGACAGTTTTTTCCAGATTTGCCTGTAAATTCAATACGATGCCTGTCAAAATCACAGGATGCTATTTTGTAGACAACAGCATGACTCTAAACTTTATATGGAATACCAAAATAACTACAATAGATAATACAATATTAGAGAAGAAAAATTAATTTAGAACACTCACACATTCCAGTCTCAAGATTATGATAATCAGGACAGTATAATGTCGGTGAAATAATAGACACCTAGAATAATGGACCAGAGTCTATTGCTGAACAAGAGTAGATAGCTTAGATGGTGAACTGATCTTTGACAGAAGACCAAGGCCAATTCTGTGGATAACGGAGAGTTTTTTCAACAAATGGTACTGGAAAAAATAGACTTCCATATGTAAAATAAATGACCTACATACAGACCTTTCCCATGTCACAAAAATGTACTTAAAATGGAAAATAGACTCAATATGTAATGAAAAACTATAGAACTTGAAAATGTACGTAAATTTGGAATTGATGACAAGTATAAAATACTAAAAAAAGAGAGAGAGCTAAAAAATAAAAAACAAAACCAGAAATGAAAGAGGAGAAATAACAACCAATATCACTGAAATTAAAAGGATTATAAGAGAATATTATGAAAAATTATATGCCAACAAATTGGACACCCTAGAAGAAGTAGATAAATTCCTAGAAATCTATCACCTCCCAAAACTGAATCAGGAAGAAATAGACAATTCAACAGACCAATTACCAGCAATGAAATGGAATCAGTAATCAGAAAATTCCCAATAAACATAAGTCAGGGACCAGGTGGTTTCACAGGTGAGTTCTAACGAACATTTAAAGAGAAATTACTACCTATTCTTCTTAAACTTTTTCCAAAACATAGAAGAAAAAAGAAAGCATCCACATTCATTTTATGAAGTTGGCATTATCTTGTAATAATTAAAACAGTATGGTTTTGGCATAAAAATAGACACATAGACCAACGGAACAAAATAGAGATCCCAGAATTAAACACACAGTTATATGGTCAATTAAATTTTGACAAAGGAGGCAAGAATATGTAATGGAGAAAAGCCTCTTCAACAAATGGTGTTGGGTAATGGGATAGCTACGTACAAAAGAATGAAACTGCATTACTTTCTGACACTATACACAAAAAGAAGCTCAAAGAGATTAAAAAACTAAATGTGAGACCGGAAGCCATAAAAATAACACAAGAGAGCACAGGCAGCAATTTCTCTAACATTGGTCATAGCAACATTTTTCTAGATATGTCTCCTGAGACAAGGAAAACAAAAGCAAAAACTATTATAAACTATTGGGACTTCATCAGAATAAAAAGCTTCTGCGCAGCAAAGGAAATAATCAACCAAAGTAATATGTAATCTGCATATGAAAAGATGTTTGCAAATGACCTATCTGATAAATGGTTAGTATCCAAAATATATGAAAAATGTATACAACTCAATATATCCAATTAAAAATAGGAAGGATACTTGAACAAACATTTTTCCAAAGAAGACATACAGATGACCAACTGGCACATGAAAAGATGCTCAATACCACTAACCATTAGGGAAATGCAAATATAAAACATAATAAGGTGTTACCTCATACCTGTCGGAATGACTAGAATCAAAAACATAAGAAACAAAAAGTGTTGGTGAGGATCTGGAAAATAAGGAATCCTCTTGCACTGTTGGTGGAAATGCAAATTGGTGCAGGCACTGTGGAGGTTCTTCAAAAACTTAAAAATAGAATTATCATGGCCCTTGGATGGCTCAGTTAAGCATCCCACTTTGGCTCATGTTTTGATCTCATGGCTCTTGAGTTTGAGCCCCACATTGGGCTCTGTCCTGACACCTCAGAGCCTGGAGCCTGCTTCTGTGTCTCCCTCTCTCTCTGCTCTTCTCCCACTCACGCTAGGTCTCTGTCTCTGTTTCTCTCTCAAAAAGGAACATTTTAAAAACTTTAAAAAATTAAAAATAGAATTATCATATGATCTAATAATTCTACTACTATGTATCTACACACAAAATACGAAAATACTAATTTGAAAAGATATATACACCCTATGCTTATTGCAGCATTATTTACAATTGCCAAATTATGGAAGCAACCCATGTGTCCACTGACAGATGAATGGATAAAGAAGATACACACACACACACACACACACACACACACACACACAATGGAACATTAATCAGCCATAGAAAAGAATGAAATGTTGATATTAGCAACAAAAAGGATGGAGCTAGAGAATATAATATTAAGTAAAATAAGTCCATCAGAGAAGGACAAGTATCATATGATTTCACCCATTTATGGAATTTGAGGAATGAAACGAATGAAGGGAAAAAAAGATGCAACGTTAGAAACAGATAGAAACAGTCTTAACTATAGAGAACAAACTGATAGTTACCGGAGGGGATGTTGGTGGGAAAATGGATAAAATAGTGAAAGAGATCAAGAGTGCACTTATTGTGATGAGCACCAAATAATGTACCATATTGTTGAGTCACTCTCTTGTATACCTGAAGTTAATGTAACATTATGTTGCCTGAACTAGCATTAAATTTTAAAAATAAAAATAAAATAAATATATTAAAAGATTTAAAGTTTTAAAATATGTAAGGGTATGGGAAAATATTAATTTGCTATCAGAACAAGTATACATTTTTACATATTCTTTAGGAAAGAACTTGGTTAAATCTATTAAAATTATAAATTTGTTAGAACAAAACAAAACAAACAAAAATGAGATATGATGCCTAAAGTATAATCCACAAAAGAAAAAAAATGGATGTTGAACTCTACTTTTTTTTATTTTTTAGGTTTATTTATTTATATTAAGAGAGACAGAAACAGCATGAGTAGGGGAGGGGCAAAGAGAGAGGGAGAGAGAGAATCCCAAGCAGGCTCCTGCCTGCCAGCACAGAGCCTGATGTGGGGCTCAAACCCACAAAACCATGATATTATGACCTGAGCCAAAACCAGGAGTTGGACACTTAATGACTGAGCCACCCAGGTGCCCCGATATCTTGAACTTTATTAAAATCAAATACCTCTGCTCTGTCAAATACACTGTTAGAGAATAAAATGCAGTGGACTTACTGGGTGAAATAATTTTCAAAATACACATGTGATAAAGGATTGTATCCAGAGTACAAAAATAGCCTTTAAAACTCAAAAGTAAAATAAAAACTGAATAACAATGGGCACACGTTTGAAATGGACTCTTTACTAAAGCATACGTTCTAATAGCAAATAAGTATATGCCAACATCATTTGTCATTAGGGAATCATGAATTAAAACTATGAGTTACTACTATATATCTATTAGAATGGCTAATATTCCCAAAATTAATGATACCAATTACTGGGATAGTTGTGAAGCAACAGGAATTCTCCTTTGTTGCTGGTGGGGATACAAAATGTTACAACAATTTAGAAGAGAGTTTAGCAAACATGCGGTATCTGTCCTTCTCTGCCTGACTTATTTCACTTAGCATGACACCCTCGAGGTCCAACCACTTTGCTACAAATGGCCAGATTTCATTCTTTCTCATTGCCATATAGTACTCCATTGTGTATATATACCACATCTTCTTGATCCATTCATCAGGTGATGGACATTTAGGCTCATTCCATGATGTGGCTATTGTAGAAAGTGCCGCTATGAACATTGGGGTGCATGTGCTCCTATGCATCAGCATTTTTGCATCCTTTGGGTAAATCCCTAGCAGATACCATATGTTTGCACTCATAGGTCTAACAAGAGAAACCTAACAGAGGACCATAAGGAGGGGAAGGGGGAAAGAGAGTTGGGGAGAGAGGGATACAAATCATGAGAGACTATTGAATACTGAAAATGAACCGAGGGCTGAAGAGGGAGGGGGAGGAGAGAAGGGGGTCATGGAGGGGAGGCACTGTGGGGAGAAGCACTGGGTGTTATATGGAAACCAATTTGACAATAAACTATTATAAAAATTTTTTTAAATAAAACGAAGTTCAATTTTTTAAAAAATAAAGAAAAAATAAGAGAGTTTAGTAATTCTTACATGGCTAAAGTTTTACCATATGATCCAGCAATTGAATTCCTAGGTATTTCCAACTGAGATGAAAACTTATATCCACACAAAAACCTGCAAATAAATATTTATAGCAGCTTTATTTATAATCACCCAAACTGCAAGTAACTAGTAGGTTCTTCGATGAGTAAATGAATAAACAAACATTAGTACATTAATACAGTGGAATATTATCCAACAATATTAAAAAATATAACTATCAGGTCACAGAAGAGATGGAGGGAGCCTATATATATAATGACAAATGAAAAAAAATCTGAAAAGGCTGCATATTATATAATTACAGTTATGTAATGTTCTATAAAATACAAAAATAGGTGATAAGCTAATCAGTAGTCTCTATGGGATTGGGGATCAAAGAGGCTTATATAAGTCAATGCAGGGGATTATTTAGGGCATTGAAATTTTATGTTACTGTAATAGTTTATACATGATTCTATGAATATATCTATATCCGTAGATCACTGAAACACAAAGAGTGAACCTTGACATGTGCAAATTAAAAAAAAATCACTTAGGAAGTTGGTGACCCTTGGAAAGATTGCAGACTGGGACAAGAGACAAACCTTAAAAAATGAATAAAACAACCTCATTGCAGTAGAGGGAGAGAGTGATGACCTAGGTGCTTAAGTGAATGGAATCTGTTATACTGAAGGGCAACTTATCTGCCATTAGTACTGAACTCTATCTAGGTAGTAAGTGGTTTTCTACTGATAAATGGGTTAACAACTCTGCTTCCATTGTATGCTGGTATTGAACATTCAGCAGATAGATGGTAGGAGTCAGCTTTGTGGTTGTGGGTATTCATAGGGGAGGGGGCTAAAATGGTACATGTGAAATGAATCAGAGATGGAGACTTTAGAAAGACTTCATGGCTAGTTTATAATAGAGTTGCATGCACATGGTTACATGCAGAAATATTTATAGATGTGTGTGTATACAGGTTGGCACACACATGTTTCCTTCTGTCAACGGAGAGGGCCTAGAAGCAGTGCCACTCTAGTAGCAATAAGCATCCCCTGCACTCAGATCTTGATTTGTAATATTATTCTCCCTTCCAAGGAACTGGGACTCCTTGTACAAATGCCTCAGTGCAGACTGGGGAGGGATATATGCAAGATGAGACTCTTATAGTATTAGAAATTAAGAAATGAATAAAAAATATATCACAGTTATTGGAATAATGTTGAAGTCATACAGGAGACAACTGAACATGTTCCTAAAGCCCAAAGCTAGAACAATTTGAGAATCAAATTAAGTAAAGTAACATAGGATTATAATCCAGGTTGTTAAATTAATGTTCATGGGTCTATATTAGTATAATTGAGTGATTAAATTAAAAAAACAGAAGTAGACATCTCTCATGAAGACACTGTCTTAGCATGAGGAGCATAACTCTTCCCTCTTTCCTTCCAAAGAGTGCATTATGGAAAAGGCAGGGATAAGGGGAGTAACTTTACAATAGAAACCTGATAACACTTTCCCATCCAGGAGATCAAGGTTAACATCAGTAGTCATGTTGACAGCTGTACCTTTGATATTATGGGATGAGAATAGCATTTTGCTTCTATGATCTTCCTCCCAAAAACCCATTGCTATAGTCTAACAAAAAAAAAATCAGACAAGATGCAATCAGAAGATATTTTATTGCAGTATCTGACCAATACTCCTCAAACTACCAAGGCCACCAAAAATTAGAAAGTAGTGAAGCTATCACAGCCTATAGGGTCCTAAGAAGACATGATAAATAAATATAAAGTGGTATCCTGGATGGCATGATGCAAGATAAAAAATATGTTCGGTAAAAACTAAGGAAATATGAATGAGTTGTGAACTTGAGTTGATAATAATTATCAGTACTGGTTCATTCATCATAACAAATGTCTCATAAGATGTTAATAAAAGGAAATTAGGTATGGGATATATGTTGGGAAACTCCCTGTCTTCATAATTTTCTACAAATCAAAACTTCAGAAACAAATTTAAAAATCTAATTAATATCTAAAATATGAATACTTTGCATATATCAGCTACACAATGCCATTGTATATGTTAACATTATTATTGGTTAATTTATTTAATGAATTTTTTGTTCATCATTGAAAAATGGAGAGCTCAATACGAATGTTTTTGACTAATATGAGATAACTTTTGCTGGTGATTATAATTTGTTTTTTATACCCCATATTAATAATTCATCCTTATGTAAATGTAATATTAAGCTACAATTAAATGTGTATGATGGATGTCTATCTGAAATTACTCGGGAGCTTTAAATTATGGATTTCACACCTGATGTGCTCCAGTGTGTCGATAACAAATGGAAGACACCTTTGTATCACGGCCAGCTGAATGATCTCTATTAACTGGGTGGTAAATATTCCTCCATGCTGTGTTTGCACAAAGCACAGCATACATTACAGATCAGGTGTAGGAGAAATATATTTAATTGGATATTAGTGAGACTGACATGCACATGAAAAACACATCATTAACTTAGAAGATCATTTGAAGGTTACCACGTCTTTTTTTGTGCGAGGAGTTTGTATGAATTAATAATGCTCTTTTGTAGTTATATAATGCTCAGGAGTTTTATGCTTAAATTTAACACAATGGTATGAACAAAAATTCCCTGTTACTCAAGCCAGATGCAAAAGTTTGCATCAATAGATGTTGCCTGAAACACCTGAACTGCTTTTTATTATTAGCAACTTTGGAATAATTATATGATTTTCCTATATATAATTAATCATTCTAATAAACAAATATATAAATTAGTAAATGAATCTATATCACAAATATAAACACTCAATAAGAAGTAGACGTAGTGCATATTTCCTTCATAATAAAGGCATCAAATAATTGAATAAATAAAGATAAAAAAGTACCTAGCAGAACTGAAAAAAAATTATAACTATGTGGTTGTAGATCTCACTTCTTGAGGTGACCCATTATTCCAAAGTTTTGGAAAGGTGTCTTTTAAAAATTATGATCACATTAGATTCTAGGTCAAAAACATTTTAATGGTGAAGATTTGTTCATCTTCCCAATGTTTTTCAGTAATTATAAAATAACAGATGTGTGCCAACATCTGATCCTTATATATCCTCACAGAATAGGAAGGAGGATTAAAAAGATCTAATGAGCTAGGCAGCCAGTGGGGTGAAGACCAGGAATAAAATTTGCTCAGCTTCCCCTGAACAAATATTTTTTTTGAGTTTTTCCTTTGAAAAAAAAAAAGGATATATTTGGGATTATAACTACTCTCCTTTCATTGTCGTGGTTGAGAATGGAAACAAACAAAATATTAGTAAGTAAACCCTATTAAGAGATTCAGTGGTAATGGAAAATTTATCAAAAGTTTATCCCAGTATTACCTACATTTACCAAATTTGAAGAATCACTTATAATACTTGTTAAGATCAGACATCTATGCATGGCCCCAAACCTCCTTAACCAGAAACTAGGGAATGGCCTGGGAATCGAGGTTGTTTTAACCACAGAAACATTAGAAACTTTTGATCTAAATTTTCACTTCAAATTGAGGTTGTTATATTTCTGTAAATCTAGGATAAGTAAAGTTATTTCAAACAAATTAAATGTCAATGAATACTGTATACCCCGTATATTCTATCCCAAATCTACTTTCTAGACAAGGTATTTCTAGCAACATCTGACTAAGAGCTTATCTTTAAGATATGCCTATACCTATAAATTATACATCTTTCAGGTTATCAAGTGTTTCCTAGATTACAAAATACGTTTTTTTATGGGGCGTTTGGGTGGCTCAGTCAGTTAACTTTCCGACTTTGTCTCAGGTCCTGATCTCATGGTTCATGGGTTTGAGCCCCGCATCAGGCTCTGTGCCGACAACTCAGAGCCTGGAGACTGCTTAGGATTCTGTGTCTCCCTCTCTCTCTCTGTGCCCCACCCTCTCTCATGCTCTGTTTCTGTCTCTCAAAAATAAGTAAACATTAAAGAAAAACTCTAAAAAATGCTTTTTTAAAAGAAATTCAAAATATAAGGAGCAATAGATCAATTTCTCTGTCTCTTTCTGACTCTCTCTTTATTAGATTTAGAAATACAAATAAGGTGTAAATTGTGGTATATTGAAGTATACTTTATATCAATAAAATTCATCCACTTTAGGCATGTAGTTTTGAAACCAATATAATGATCCATAAGTAAATTTTCATCACCTTCAAAAGTTTTATAATATCTTTAGGCTTACATTAAAATCATAAATCAGAACTCCTATTACCCACATACAAAATAGCTCCAGTTGAATGAAGGATCTCCTCCTCACTTTAAGTATTAATAATAAAGGTGTTTGCTGAAACATTAGAAGTCAGTTCTTTTATCTTCATTGTTTGGATCTAGAGTAGAACTGAGACTGATGCATACATTCTATTTCACTATAAAGTGTTAGCCTTTAAAAGGTGCTGGGGACTCCAGAACATTTCTTTTTTCAACCACGGATGTAGTTTCCACATGGAGGAGTGTATGTGGCAATGACAGTACCATGCACTTTCTCTCTCTCTCTCTCTCTCTCTTTCTTTCCTTCTTTCTCTCATTTATTGATTTTTGAGAGCAAGAACATGAGTGGGGGAGAGGGGAAGATACAGAGAGAGAGAGAAAGAATCTTAAGCAGGCTCCATGTACTCGATATGGAGCTTGATCCCTTGAGCCTGGGATCATAATCGGAGCATAAAGCAAGAGTTGGATGCTCATCTGACTGAACCACCCAGATGCCCCTATACACTACCCTTCATACATTGGTATCCTGGTAAATGTGTGACTGGCTTATGAAAGAAAAAAAAACACCCTGATTGGGAATCTTTGACAGTTTTAAGGAGTGAATCCTGGCTAATGTCAAGCTAACTACATAACAACATCGAACATGAACTTCAAAAAGATGCCACTCATAGGCTCTCACAAGTTTATATCAGACAACTTTATCCACACACCACTGCTTACAACTCAAAGCAGAAATACTCTTTCTCTGAAAATAATTTCAATACTCTATCTGAAAAATTCTACAAACCTATTGTCCAGGAAAATAATTTGTCACTCTTAAAGTTCTGCAAAATTTTCTTTTGCAATGTGACCCTCATCCTTATCATTCCTAAACCTCTCCTCTGATCACTGACCTATTTAGTTTTGATGGAACCCTTTAGTTTCTCAAATTGTGTCACATTCAGAGATTCTAAATTTTTTCATTTCTATTAATATTTCTATTGTTTATTTTTCCACTAAAATCATCAGCATAATCAAATAAATGTTTTGAAAATTCAGGACAAGAACTTGTGTACTTATGTTTAGTGGACAATGAATAGAGCATAGGGACAGGGCAAGACTTTCCATTTTGCACAATCCCAGCTTCTACATAAATTCATGCGGGATGCCTGAGGGTGGCATTTGAATAATACACATAAGCAAAATATGCTCCTAAACTTATTCAATTCTCTCCTGAAGGTGTTCTAAACAAATATTCTTGATTCTGTGCAGATCCAATTATTTTCCCCTTGGTAGAAATAATGTTTACTCATGATTTGATGAAGGCAGAATTAATGAAAACTAATAGTCACCCAAATTCCTGGGGACCAGGAACCTAATTTACTCCGCACAGTATTATGTGATTGTGATAAAGAAAGGGAATGCAACACAGATAGGGTGGCTCTTTTCAGTTTTGTATTTGGTACTATGTAGGTTGAGATAACTCAGGCTGAGATGCAGGATAATAAATAAGCCAAAAATCTCAGCGACTTCATACATGCAGGTTTAGTTTTTGTTCACAATCATAGCATTTCAGGTCAGTGTGTATGAAAGGGAGGTGGGGAACACTGGGCTTATGAATTATATTCTTCTAATTCTGTGAGCCAATCTGACCTAGCTTCCATAAGGATGCCATTTGGCCCTTGAGAGTGTGAAGGGAGAGAAGCTAGCAAATCAAAAATTAAAGCTTAAAGGCTTCCCCTCAAAGTGACCAGCACTGTCCAAAACAAGAAGGTGCAGCAGTACACCCACAAGCAAAAAAAAAAAAAAAAAAAAAAAAAAAAAAAAAAAAAAAAAAAAAAAAAAAAAAAAAAAAAAAAAAAAAAAGTGAATGGAATATATTTGTCACTAGATTCCAGGAGGTCCACAGGTAGTATGCAAAATTTTTGTGTGAAATCAAGAAAGCAGGTTTAAAAATACTAAAGCCATCTCCACTTAAAGTTGTATACATTTTTTGCATATAGTTGACACCCAGTGTAACACTATTTTCAGGTGGACAATATAGTGATTCCACAAATGAATACAGTATTTTGCTTATCAGGCTGCCCTGAAACATCATTATTACATCATTGACTATATTCCTTAGGCTGTGTCTTTTATTCCAATGACATATTCATTCCAGAACTGGAAGCCTGTATCTCCCACTCCCCTTTGTCTATTATGCTCAACCCCTCACCATCATCCCTTCCTGTATTTATAGGTCTAATTCTGACTTGTGCCATTTAAGACAAATACTTTAAACTCTCAGTTGATTTCCCTCTATACAATTTCTACATTTCTAAGGATGTGGCATAATCTATGGTCATATGTTGTATATTTCTTAGAAATCAACAAATGAGGAATATTGATTAAGGACTCACAAACTGGGGAGCCCTAAGTACCTGCAGCAATTAGTCTGTTGGCTGGGGCTTCTTGCTATTTAAGAAGGCAGTGATGAAAAAATAAGAAAAAGTCCAGCAGGGGGAACCCCAAACTCAACAATTATGTTTGTGTGTAAACCAAGATCCTATGGCAACTACAGCATAATGAGTAACTAGATCGGGCAAAGACAGAGAAGTGTCTTTTTCTACCTCTAGCTATGTCACCGTACAACCTTGAAGAATCCAATAATGCTATATTCTACTGCTCCAAATACTGCCCCCCAAGAGTACTCTTGTCCTGCCCTATAAGATATCCATTTGTTTACTCATATCCTGTAATTTAGGAAAGAAAGCATCATTTGACAATTTTTCATTTAATACATGATATGTCAGGCACTCTGCTGCATAAGGAAAGTCTGAAAGATCTCTGCCTGGAAGGAACTTTCTGTGATGTGTGGGGAGTGGTGGTGGGGGGGACAAAATGAAGATCAAGTACTGTACCATGTGGTTTGTGCTCGAACGGCAGCCTAAACCATTACTAAAGAGACAAAAAAAAAAAAAAAAAAAAAGGAACTTTGCTTGCAAGAGCTCAAGGACTTTTCTGTGAAACTGATTTTATCATTAGAGTAGAAATTTCCACAGTGAAAAAGGAAAAAAAAAGTGAAAAGAAAACAGTACAGTATAAAGATATATTGTACACAGTCCTGGTGTTACCAGAGAAAAATGACTTAATTGCAATTGACAAATTAACAGAGGTTTTATTGTTGCTGCTGTTAGTATTGTAGTTGTTTTAATTAAAGAGTCTAGATGATCGGATTTGTTTCAGAAGAAAAATAATTCTCTGGCAGAATAATCACTTTAACGTTTACTTTTTTCTTTTATGTGACTAGACAAGTGACTAAGTCCTATTTGCTCAATCGCCTCATAGATCTCTATAGAACACCGACTCCATGCTACTCATCCCTCAGGCTAGTGCACTTTGCATAGATACTTATTTTCTCCTTTGATCACCAAGTCTAACAGGTTTTACAGACAATCTCCCTCTCCTTTTCCTAGGTCCACATGGACTCTCTTCTGTGTCAGTATCTCATTTCTCATCTCATCTCATTTCTTCTTCCATTCCCTCTTCCTGTTTGACAGACAGCTTTGAGCCCACATGTGTTTTCTTTGTCTTTGATTAAAGCTACCCCTGTGCATTAATTTATCCAGCTTATAACTTGATAAAATGATTATGTTGGAGATAAGGAAAATATTAGGGTTCCCAGTTTGGGGAAAAACACTAAGGTATGTTTTGAAACATCACATCTCATTTGGAGGGTTGACACTCTAATAAGGAACTGCTTGTTATTTCTGATTTAGTGAAAACCAACAAGGTGAAACATATTTATTCTACCCATCCACCCCACCTCCACAAGCACATTGTGTGTCAAACAGGATCTGCAGTGAAAATGTACTGGGAAGTAAGACACAAAAAGCGGTGAAGCATTTCTTAGAGAATACTGTCATATAGAGGTTGTTATATTTTCTTTGCCCCTGGATAGTTTCATTTTTGCATATGAATAAAACCAAGCATTGTAAATATTTGTTATTGAATTCTACAAACATATTAATGAAATATCAATTACTTTATCCTATTAAGCATGACACTACTTTTTAATATTCAAGTGTACCTCACCTAATTCTATGTAGGATATTCAGTATTCATTTATCCTACCTGGAAGTCAGAGTTTCATTCAGAAATGATTGGAGATATAGTAGTATTTGTCCTTGAATCTCAATATACATATTAAAAGTCTTTTTAAAATTTAATATTTATTAAATTTTAACTCTGCATCAGGTATACTGTTCTACTTAGTTCGAAAAGCAGGGTTGCCATACCTTACTGTAACATTCATAACCAGATAATCATTCTTCCAGGAAATGCTTTTGGATGCAGATTTATAGTTTATATGCTAACACAGACTATCTCTATGACCCATTCCTCAGTGAACTGCTCTGTCAATGATCTATTTCCAGAAGACCTGAAAAATAATATGGAATCCTCCAACATCTTCCCACGAGGTGCTCTGACCATCCTCCAATGAGTAGATCAAATACTGTGCAGCATTTTTAAATGGAATCAGCTCCTGACTTACAAATGACCATTGTATTGACTTCATGCCTCCTTTATAAAATAAGCTCCACAGAGGCAATTTCTGCTATTGCTGTGGAAGCCATCAAGAAAAGAAAGACACTGAGTGTAGCTGTTCCAAATAAGGGATTATCTGCTCACAGCCACTTCCTGGCTCATGAGGAGAGGAAATCGATAGAGAACACTTTCAATTTTGGGGGTTTTTTTTTGTTTTGTTTATTTTTAGAATTCAGCCCTGACTCTTACTCGACATGGTGCTTCTTTTCTTCTCCTAAGAGCAACCCCATGCCAGCCTACTTAGTATATGCTCCAGTGTGACAGTATTCCCAAAGGAAACCCAGGAGATTCAATCATACATCTCCTTCAGAAACCTGGGTTCTCTTGTTGGAATGATGTGGTCGTGGTCCTAGTTCATCAATATAATGACCCCTTGGTTGAACTGGTGTTTGCCCTGTCCTCCTGTAGTAGCCACACAGGTCACAGTAGGGACATAGTGATTCCATGTAAATTTATAAAATATCTTCTCCCTCTTGTGCCACTTTATTTATTTATTTATTTATTTATTTATTTACTTACTTACTTATTTATTTATGCATGAGCATGAGCAGGGGAGAGGTAGAGATAAGGGGGGAGAGAGAGAATCCCAAGCAGGCTCCCTACTATCCTCGTGGACCCTGACATTGGGCTGGAACTATAAGATCATGACCTGAGCTGCAATCAAGAGTCAGACCCTTAGCCAGTTGAGCCACCAAAGTGTCCCAGCACCTAGTCATTTTAAAATAAAAGTTTGGATATAAGTAAAAGATGACTGGAGAGCAGAGGAAATTATAGCTATTGGAATGGAATGTACTGATTTTGTGGTGGTAGAATATGAGTAAAACCCTGGAACTTTGCAGAGGGAACATATTAGATGCTTAGATACAGGGAATGAAGGGACATTAATAATCTTTGTCCTTCAAAGTTTCTTACAGAGTCTGACTCATGAGGAAAATATGTCAGTGTGGGTCTCCCAAAGTGTCACAACTGCTTTAAAATTAAGTAACTTCCGGGTAGGTCATCACTTCTCAGAGGCTCTGACCATAATTTCATTGCCATTCCCTTTACCTTTACTAAGTATTCTATCAGACATAGCGGGGTGTGGCCCCAGCTCTGACACAACTTTCACAAAACACAAGTTATCCCCTCTGTTTGGATCTTCTCCATTGCCATTTTTTGACCCACTCCTGACTCATTCCATGGGTTGGATACCATGGACAAAGAAGACAATTTGTACCATTTTTTATTAGTTGTTTTTCTGAAAACAAATACTGGAGTTAATTTGAAATTATTTGGGAAGCCTTAGACCTATCTGCTGGTCTAGGGGGCATGTCAGAGGCACTGAGAGATGTAGATCTTATTTGGCGGGGGGACCCAACAATTTTTAACATGGTTCAGTGCTACCAAGCACACTTTCTTAACCGTACTTCTTGTACAAAAATTCAGCCATTACCTTGCCTCCTTGAAACACAGTGACTTACGCATTAGAGGTGTTCACTGGAGGGCTCCAAGTGTTTAAGAAAACATTGCCCAAGAGACTATAGATGTTGGAGAGGGTGTGGAGAAACGGGCACCCTCCTACACTGTTGGTGGGAATGTAAACTGGTGCAGCCGCTCTGGAAAACAGTGTGGAGGTTCCTCAAAAAACTATCCATAGAACTCCCTTATGACCCAGCAATAGCACTGCTGGGGATTCACCCAAGAGATAGAGAAATGCTGATGCATAGGAGCACATGTACCCCAATGTTCATAGCAGCAATGTCAACAATAGCCAAAACATGGAAGGAGCCTAAATGTCCATCACCTGATGAGTGGATCAAGAAGATGTGGTATATATACACAATGGAGTACTATATGGCAATGAGAGGGAATGACATATGGCCATTTGTAGGAAAGTGGATGGACCTCGAGGGTGTCATGCTAAGTGAAATAAGTCAGGCAGAGAAGGACAGAAACCATATGTTCGCACTCATAGGTCTAACAGGAAATTTTCAGAATGATCTAGCTTCAAGAAAAGCAAGCAGTTAGTAGTGCTTAAGAAAAATTGATTCAGTATCTAATGGATAATTGATACCTGTCACAACACAGCATTTTATATACTGTTAAGTGAAACTGCAATACAATCTAAGTTTAT
>NC_043703.1:35260465-35286594 GCF_006229205.1 Suricata suricatta
CAGGCAGAGAAGGACAGAAACCATATGTTCGCACTCATAGGTCTAACAGGAAATTTTCAGAATGATCTAGCTTCAAGAAAAGCAAGCAGTTAGTAGTGCTTAAGAAAAATTGATTCAGTATCTAATGGATAATTGATACCTGTCACAACACAGCATTTTATATACTGTTAAGTGAAACTGCAATACAATCTAAGTTTATTTTGGGGAAAAAAAAAAAGAAAACACTGCCAAAAGATCATTTAACTCTTAGATGACTACAGAGATCTCTTAAAAGTGTCACCACCATTTGCTACACTAGTAGGGAGCTTCCTGGAGAGACATCTTACTCATTTATACCCCGCTAAAGGCTATTATTTCTAAAATAGAAGGGATCCAATTAGAGAAGGTGATACCGATTTTGTTCCTAACTTTAGCTGAAGTGATCAATTATACCACCTTAGTCTAAAGAAGGCATTCAGGTCAGCCTTGACTCACTGGCCACCATTGTTATAGACTATAGTCTTGCCTCTTCATAAGCCATGATAAAGTCTGAGCAATTATATATTGGTTTCAGCTAATAGATCTTATTATATCTCTATGAATGCCTCAGAAAAAATGTCACTACAAAAATATAAATGACTTGATTTTTAAAAATTTGAATTCAAGTTAATTTAACATACAATGTAGTATTGGTTTCAAACAGATCCCAGTGATTTATCACTTCCATATAACATCCAGGGCTCATCCCCAAAAGTACCCTCTTTAATACCTATCTCCCATTAAGTCCATCCCTTCACCATCTTCCCTCCAGCAACACTTGATTTGTTCTCTGTATTCAAGAGTCTCTTATGGTCTGCCTCCCTCTCTGTTTTTATCTTATTTTTCCTTCCCTTCCCCTATGTTCATCTGTTGTGTTTCTTAAATTCCACATATGAGTGAAGTCATATTATATTTCTATTTTCATCCTGACTTGTTTCTCTTAGCATAATACACCATAGATGCATCCAAGTTGCTGCAAATGGCAAGATTTAATCCTTTCTGGTTGCTGAGTAATATTCCGTTGTATGTATATACCACATCTTCTTTATCCATTCATCGGTCTTTGGACATCTGGACTCTCCATAATTTGGCAATTGTTGATAGTGCTACTACTAACATTAGGTGCATGTGCCCCTTTGAATCGGTATTTTTGTATCCTTTGGATAAATACCTGGTAGCACAATTGCTGGGTTGTAGGATAGTTCTATTTTTAACTTTTTGAGGAATCTCCATACTGTTTTCCAGCATGGGTGCACCAGTTTGCATTCCCACCAGCGATGCAAAAGTGTTCCCCTTTCTCTGCAACTTCACCAACACCTGTTGTTTCCTGAGTTGTTCATTTTGGCCATTCTGACAGCTGTGAGGTGTATCTCATTGTGGTTTTGATTTGGATTTCCCTGATAATGAGTGAAGGTGAGCATCTTTCATGTCTCTGTTAACCCTCCCATTGTCTTCTTTGGAAAAGTGTCTATTCATATATTCTGTCCATTTCTTTACTGGATTATTTGGTTTTTGGGTGTTGCGTTTGAAAAGTCCTTTATAGGTTTTGGATACTACCCTTTATCTGATATGTCATTTACAAATATCTTCTCCCATTCCATAGGCTGCCTTCTAGTTTTGTGGATTGTTTCCTTTCCTGTGCAAAAACTCTTTATCTTGATGAAGTCCCAATGGTTCATGTTTGCTTTTGTTTCCCTTGCCTCTGGAGGCATATCTTGTAGGAGTGGCTGTGGCCCAGGTCAGGAAAGTTGCTGCCTGACTTCTCCTTAAGGATCTTGATGGTTTTCTGTCTCACATTTAGGTCTTTTGTCCATTTTGAGTATATTTTTGTGTATGGTGTAAGAAAGTGGTCCACATTCATTCTTTTGCATGTCCCTGTCCAGTTTTCTCAACACCATTTTCTGGAGAGACTATCTTATCTTGTCCAATATTTCCTCCTTTGTTGAAGATTAGTTGGCCATATATTTGTGCATCCATTTCCAGGTTCTCTATTCTGTTCCTTTAATCTATGTGTCTGTTTTTGTGCTAGTACCATACTGTCTTCATGATTACAGCCTTGTAATACAGCTTGAAGTCTGAAATTGTGATGCCTCCAGCTTTGGTTTTCCTTTTCAAGATTGCTTTGACTATTTGGGATCTTTTCTGATTCCATACAAATTTTAGGATTCTTTATTCTAGCTGTGTGAAGAATGCTATTGTTATTTTGATAGGGATTGCATTGACTGTGTAGATTACTTTGGGTACTGTAGACATTTTAACAATATTTGTTCTCAAATCCATGAGCATAAAATATTTTTTCTGTTTTTTCCTTTTTCAATTTTTTTCACAAGCTTTCTATAGTTTTCTGTGTGCATATATTTTACTTCTTTTGTTACACTCATCCCTAGGTATCTTATGGTTTTTGGTGCAACTGTAAATGGGATTGATTCCTTGATTTCTCTTTCTTGACTTCATTATTGGTGTATAGAGATGCAACTGATTTCTGTAAATTGACTTTATATCCTGCAACTTTGCTGAACTTATGTATCACCTCTAGTAATTTTTTGGTGGAGTCTTTCAGATTTTCCATGTAATGCATTATGTAATCTATAAAGAGTCAAAATTTGACTTCTTCCAATTTGGATGCCTTTAATTTCTTTCTATTGTCTGATTGCTAAGGCTAGGACATCCAGGACTCTGTTGAACAACTGTGGTGAGAGTGAACATCCCTGTCATGTTCCTGACCTTAGGGGAAAACTCTCAATTTTTCCCCACTGAGGATGATCCTAGCTGTGGGTTTTTTGTACATGGCCTTTATGATGTTGAGGTATGTTCCCTCAATCTCTGCTTTCTTGAGGGTTTTTTCAGCAAGAAAGGGTGCTCTAGTTTCTCAATTTTTTTTCCTGCACTCTTGAGAGAATCATATGGTTCTTACCCTTTCTTTTATTAATGTGGCATATCATGTTGGTTGATTTGTGAATATTTAATCAGCCCTGCAGCCCAGGAATAAATCTCACTTGATTGTGATGAATAACTTTCTAATGTACTATTAAATTCGATTTGCTAGGATCTTGAGAATGTTTGCACCCAGGTTCATCAGGGAGGTTGGTCTTTAATCTTCTTTGTTAGTGGGGTCTTCGTCTAGTTTTGTAACCAAGGTAATGCTTGCTTCGTAGAATAAGTTTGAATTTTTTTTTCCGTTTCTGTTTTTTTTAGCATAGTTTGAGAAGAATAGGTATTAACTCTGTTTTAAATGTCTGATAGAAGTCCCCTGGAAAACCATCTGGCCCAAGACTCTTTTTGTTGGGGGATTTTTGATATCTGATTAAATCTCTTTGCTGGTTAGGGGGTTGGTCAAAATTTCTATTTCTTCCTATTTCAGTTTTGACAATTCACAAGCACCTAGGGATTTGTCCACTTATTCCAGATTGCCCAGTTTGTTGTCATATAATTTTTTATAGTATTCTTTAGTAATTGTTTATATTTCTGTGGTATTGGTTGTGATCTCTCCTCTTTCATTTGTGATTTTATCTATTTGAGTCCTGTCTCTTTTCTTTTTTGATAAGCCTGGATAGGTGTTTGTCAATTTTTCTCTCAAAAATAAGCTTTTAGTTTTATTGATTTATTCTATTGTAGTTTTTTGTTTGTTTCACTATCTTTTATTTATGCTCTAATCTTTATTATTTCCCTTCTTCTGGCTTTAGGCTCTATTTGCTGCTCCTTTTCTAAGGTTAGGTTTCTTGCTTCTTGGAAGTACATTGCAATTCACTTTCATTTTGAGACTGTCTTTGCTGCATCCCAAAGGGTTTGTTCTGTCGTGTGTCCATTTTCATTTGCTTCTATGTATTTTTTTATGTATTTAATTCTGTGTATTCAATTTGTGGTTAACCCATTAATTCTTTAGTAGGATATTTTTTAACCTCCATGTATTTGAGGACTTTCCAAATTTTTTTCTTGTAGTTGAATTCAAATTTTATAGTGTTGCAATCTGAAAATATGCATGGTATGATCTTGATCTTTTCATACCTGTTGAGGTATGATTTGTTACCCAGTATGTGATCTGTTCTGGAGAATGTTCCACATGCACTTGAGAAGAAGGTGTATTGTTGCTTTAGAAAGAAATGTTCTGAATATATCTGTTAAGTCCTTCTGATCCACTGTGTCTTTCAAAGCCATTGTTTTCTTGTTGATTTTCTGCTTAGATAATCTGTCCATTGCTGTAACTGGGGTGTTAAAGTCCCCTACTATTATGGTATTAATATCAATAAATTTCTTTATGTTATTAATTGAATTATGTATTTGGATTTCTCAAGTTGGGGGCATAAATATTTACAATTGTTAAATCTTCTATGTGAGTAGACCCATTAATTATGATATAATGCCCTGCTTCATCTCTTATTTACAGTCTTTGGTTTAAAATCTAGTTTGTCTGAGGAGTGCCTGAGTGACTCCGTTGGTTAAGTGTATGACTTGGGCTCTGGTTGTAATCTCATAGTTTGTGAGTTTGAGCCCCACATTGAGCTCTGTGCTGATATCTCAGAGCCTGGAGCCTACTTCAGATTCTGTGTCTCCCTCTATCTCTCTGTTCCTCCCCCAGTCATGCTGTCTGTCTGTCTGTCTGTCTCTCTCTCTCTCATTCAAAAATAAAAAGATTAAAAAATATGTAGTTTGTCATATAAATATGACTATTTTTGCTTTCTTTTGACATCCATTAGCATGATAGATAGTTCTCTATCCCCTTCACTTTCAATCTGCAGATATCTTTAGGTTTAAAATGAATCTCTTGTAGGCAGCATGTAGATGGATCTACTTTTTGTTTTGTTTTTAATCCATTCTGATACCCTGTGTCTTTTTATTGGAGCAATCTAGTCCAATTACATTTAGAGTGATTATTGAAGGATATGAATTTAGTGCCATTGTGTTACCTATAAAGTTGGTATTTCTGATGAATTTCTCTGTTCCTTTGTCATCTTTGTTGCTTTGGTCTACTTTTGTTTTTCTCCTCTCATAAAGACCCCCTTAACTTGCAGGCTGGTTTAGTGGTCACAAATTTCTTTTGTTTGTCTGGGAAACTCTTTATCTTTCTCCCTATTCTGAATGGCAAGCTTGCTGGATAAAGGATTCTTGGTTGCATATTTTTCCCATTTGGCACATTATTTCCTGCCATTCCCTTTCTTGCCTGCCAAATTTCCATGGACAGGTCTGCTGCTAACCTTAGGTGTCTACCCTTGCAGGTTAAGAATTGTTTGTCCTTAGCGGCTTTCATAATTCTCTATTTTTGAATTTTGCAAGTTTCATTATATGTTGTGATGTTGACCTATTTTGTTGATTTTGAAAGAAGTTCTCTGTACCTCTTGGACTCAAATGCCTGTTTCCTTCCCCAGATTAGGAAAGTTCTCAGGTATAATCTGTTCAAAAAAACCTCCTGACCCCTTTTCCTTTGCTTCTTCTGGGATTTCTATAATAAGAATATTGTTTCATTTTACAGAATCATTAAGTTCTCTAAGTCTCCTCTCATGAGCAAATAATTTCCTCTCCTTTTTGTCAACTTCATTATTTTCCATTATTTTGTCTTCTATATCATTTGTTTTCTTCTCTGCTTCTTTGATACTCATTGTGACTATATTCAGTCAGTAGTGGATCTCAGTTATAGCATTTTTAAATTTCAACCTAGGTAGTTTTTAGGTCATTGATCTCTGTAGCAAGGGTTTCCCTGTTGTTTTATGTGATTTTTTTCAAGCCCAGCTATTAGTCTTATCACTGTTCTAAATTCTTTAGATATATTACTTATATTTTTTTGATCAAGTGTATGGCTTTCTTGACCTGATTTCTTCTTGACCTTTTGTGGAGAATTTCTCCAACTTGTCATTTTGGCTAAGTTTCTGTTTTTGTTTGTTTGTTTGTTTGTTTGCATGTTTTAAAAGCTTGGTATGTTTCCTACACCTGAGAGTGCTGTTAAATTTAAAAGGGGTCATACACTGTCCAGGGCCTGGCACTTCAGGAAGTGTTTCTGGTATGCTGTGTGCACTCTGCTGTTAGTTTTGGCTGCCTTTCCCAGTAGTCATTTCTCTGCAGAACTCCTGCTTTCTTGCAATGGGGGAGTGTTTGGACCTTTAACTAGGTGTGCTTTATGTGTTTGTTAAAGTTCCAGGGTCCAGCTCCAGCACGTCCAGGGTTCCCTGAAGGATGGATGGTGTCGGCGAGTGTGAGAGAGCCTTGAGTTTCTTTCAATCACCAGGCAGGCATCTCTGCACTGACCAGAGACTCAGCTTTATTTATTGAAAAAATGTATGGTATGCAAAACAGAAGTGACAGTTACCTTAGACAATGATTTCTGATGACAAGGTTTTTGATATATAAAAATTTCTCAGAACATAGATTGGTAGAAGACTCATGCATAATCTTTGTCAATAGTAATTGAAGTAGGTGACTAGGTGCTTATCACATGGAGAAGAAAGGGATCCTTAGCATTCAAATACAATGCAAAGTTTTAGCATAGCAAAAGCAAGAGTTAGTTCTTTTGTGAGCAGGGGTCAATAGCCTGTTTTCTCAAGGGGAAGAAAAACAGGTTTCTCGGGAAATATAATATTTGCTCCCATAATCACAAAAGAAGAAACTCCTATAATAAGTTTTTTCATAAGGTACAATTCACATATCTTTAGCATCAAAAGGCAAGTCACTCCTGATATCAGTCAGTCAGGTGTCTTGGGGGTTGGTGCTCAAAGCAGAAATTGAGTGGGGGTTGAGTGGGTGTAGACGCAGGTCACCATCTGATGGTGGGAGGTCTTGCAAACCTGCCTTACTTCAGAAATGGCTCCCAGCATTGAAGTAAGCCTTGTACCTGTCATGCTGGGTCCCTCCAACTGTGGAGATCCTTCTGCCACTCTGCACATTGACTTCCTGAGCATTCCAAGTGATCTGAATGGGATAGGGATGAGGAAAGCTCAGGGTACTTCTACTTCTCCATCATATTAACTCCTTTAACTTGATTTCTTAAAGTAAATTTAAGCGTCTTGGTTTTCTTAGAAGAAAGCTAATGGTTTTTAAATTTTTCTGGGTACCTGGGTGGCTCAGTCAGCTAAGCATCTGACTTTGGCTCAGGTCATGACTTCACGGTTTGTGGGTTCAAGCCTTGTGTCAGGCACTGTGCTGATTAGCTTAGAGCCTGGAGCCTACTTCGGATTCTGTGTCTCCTTCTCTCTCTTTGCCCTTCCCCCACTTGCAATCTGTCTCTCTCAGTAAACAAACAAACAAACATTAAATTTTCCTTTTTCAGGTTTTTTGGGTCTAGGGCTTTAAGGATATGGTTGAAATGAATACTGTAGTTTGGTCTCATCACCCTGGAATCTTATTGATAATAGCCCTAATTAAATGCTGTGTGAGACAAATTGAATAGATTTGTTCCCAACCTGTCAGATTAATCAGAATGGCTGATAGAACAGCGTGTATTTGTGGGGAAGTTTGCCAGGAGCCATGACAGGGTCAAAAGAAGGGTTAGATATTGTTGGGAAACAAATCTCTGTACCTATCTCATATTTGTGCACATTTTGAGAGCAGTGGTACTGACAGCCATTTTTTTCTGGGCTCCCTTTGCAAGGATGTTTATATTATACACAGACTTAGAAGACAGAGATAATGTTTCTAACACTACAAAGAATAGATTTGCTTCCAGTCTTTTACAACACATAGTATTTCTTTCCAGAGCCAAAGGCAATTCTGCTTACTGCCCATTATAAAATGCCTGAGTGACCTGATCTCAGAGATCTTCTATAATATTCCTCATTAGCTGTCCAGGTGTCACTAGACCTTTTCATGTCTTTCTCTGGGAATGGGGGGGGGTCAGTGAACTGGTACAAGAAAACGCCTATACACTGGTTGGTGGTTATGCTGAGGATAATTGTTCCCTTTGTCTCTGCCCCAGGATTTCTGTGTCTTTGACTAGCATTTATTAACTGCAACAGGCTAACTTCTTAGCTTGAGCCCAAGAGCTTCATGTCTTCCTCCTACATCAATGGAATGGTGACAGGCTAGCTTTTTAGCTTGTAGCTAGAAAAAAATAATTTTAGATCCTTCACAATTTTTGACATGGACCAATGTCAGACTGCAAGGTCACTTATCTTCCTCCAAAACACATTTTGGTTCTATATACTGTTTTTCTCTTTGCTACCAATTCTTCTTTCAAACCATCATATTTTCTCTGAATTACTGCAAAATCCTTTATTTTTTCCTTTATGCCATCACATTGATATTAAAAAGAGCAACATAAAATATTAAAAACATAAATCAAGTACAGTCTTCTTGTTATAATCCTTCAATTAGTTTTTCAATTTAGATTATCATCCTGCCACTTGGCTATGACCTACATAGTTCTCTGCTGTCTAGCTTCTGCCAGTCTTTACAAACTTGTATGACAGCTCTCTTCTCCTTGCTCACCACTGTAGCATGGCAACATAGCCTATGATGCTGTTTTTGGATAGAAACAAGTTTCTCCCTTTCCTTATCACATGAACTGCTCCACTTGGAAGCAAAGGTTTCTCAGGTTCAGTTGAGGGTTCACTATCTTTTAGACGGGATTTCATTTTATTGGAAAGACATCATCTAACCACACTACTGAAGCATAAGGCATCCTGTTCTTGTTTATTTTTAAAATGCTTTTTTAAAATATCACAAATAGCAATCTTTAAACATGTTGACCCACATATTAAAACCCTTTCCCCATTAAAATATAAGCACCATGGGGACTGGATCATATTTGTTTTACTCTAGCTGTACCCCAAGGGATTAGCACCTTTCTGGGATGAATCGTATCTCTTCCCAAGTTCCTGTGCTGAAGCCCTATGTCCCTGCACCTCAAACTGTGGCTGTGTTTGGAGATAGGACCTGTAAAGAAGCCATATTAAAAAGCTGCTATTTGAATGACCCTAATGATATCCTTATAAGAAGAAGGAATGTGGCCACACAGAGTGACACCAGGAATGTACGTGCACAGAAAAAACCTTGTGAGGACACAGTAAGGAGGCAGCCACTAGAAAGCCAATGAGAGATCCTTCAGGAAAAACCAACCCCATGGGCATCTTGATCTCAGACTTCTAGCTTCTAAACCTGAGAGAGTAAATGTAGGTTGTTTAAGCTATCCAGTCTCTACTTTCTTTCATGACAGCCCTAGAAAACTAATGTAAGCACTATGTATTAACATAATTAATTCTTAATATATATTTAATAGATGAAGTGTGAAAAAGGCAGAATCTAATAGCATAACATCCATTCCAAAATGCTCATGTCTGAACTACCAAGAAATGCTTTTTTTTTTACTCTGAATAAGAAAGCACTTTTCTTCATTCAAAAATGTTACAGAACATGTTTTAAAAAACAATAAAAAGATTGATGATGTACTCTGTGTTGCTGACAGTGCTAAAGATGAAGTCTATGAGATAGCGCAGCTCGTGAAAAATGATGATAGGGTTTTATCCATAGGATTTTTGAATGATGGGGCCTACAGTCAGCAGTATCAGTATCGTTGTTTTTCTTGAGGTATTTTGTAGAATAAATCTAAATGTTATCCGAACAAACAATATCTAGCTAAGTGAATGAAATGCCAAAGACTTAGAAACATCTTGCTCAGAGATATTTTATTAAATGTAATATTTACAGATTTCTATCATATTTGTTTTTAGGAGCAAAGTTTTTGCTGAGTCACAGGGTGAGTGTGTCCTTGTACTTCTTGTCTTTCAAAACTCTATTTTCAACTATTTGAAAATTGTCCAGTCTTCCTATTTTTTTTAATCACTCTTTTCCTTGATCAAATTTGCCTTCAGGAAAGAATGCATTATCGGATATTTATTCTGCAATATGAATTACTATTTAACTGCTCCTAGGGATGTTTATCTATTAAGCCATATCTGTTAAACCACAATTACAGAATGGGTGATCCTTGCTCAGATGAACCAAAACATCAGATTTTGGAACTGGGAAGTCCTTCTTAGGGATCCTAAAGAAATCGGTCCACCTCTATCTCTCTAATACAAAGCTTATGCTCACTCTACTGCCAAGGAAAGGTCCTTCCAGGTTGCACAGCATATCCTTCAAGAAGACTCAGTATTTCTGTCATGTAACAGTTTACTCTAAGATATTTTTTTAAAGAGTCACTCTGCCACCATGGGCCCCAGTTTGATTATACCAGACATGGCTAACTTACTGGAAGACAGCTTGTGTTGCCTGATATGGTAACAAATGACAGTTTTGCCAGTAGATAAACTGTTTAGTGGGTTACAATTGAAAAAAAGAAGAATTTTATCTCTGACATTGTATATAAGACATGGATGAAAGAAAGGGCGGATGGCAGACAGTGAGGCAAAGAGACACACATAGTGCATATTAATCTAGAAGAGATATTAATTTATCTTACATTAAATAGACACTTCTTGGGAAATGTGTTAGGCAGACATCAAGAAGAAATTAAGTCAATTAACACAAGTCTTAAGTGGGAGAAGCCATAAGACAATAAAAAGCAGGAGTAATTAAAATGTAAGAACTATATTTTGTTTGACAATTAAAACATTTAAGAGTTTATTATTCAAAAGTAAAAGGAAAGGATTATGTTAAAATGTTAAGAATACATCAAACCAAGCACAATATTTAGAAACCTGTGAATAGTCTTATTTCATCTATGTGCCAACCATGGTACAACTTGACACTCCCTGAGATTATTTTTAATCAAGTCCCAGATATCAAGTTATTTTATCTAAATATTTCAAAATATACTTTTAAATGGTTCAGTCTCCAACCATAAAACCCACAATAACAGTTTTCCAAATAAAATATTTAACGATAAGTTCTCAATAATGTTAAATATTAGTCAATTTTCACATTGATTGTTTTTATGGTAATTCTCAAATTACTTGGCCTCAAGTAATATTTGCACTCTGAAATATTATTAAAGTCCCTAAAAATCTTTGTCTTATGGAGTTATATCTATTGATGTTCATTTATCATAAATTAAGATTAAGAAATTAATTTTGTGATTTATTCATTAAAAAATAAAATCCATTTTAACACACATTCCACATCTTAAATGAAAAATAACTGTATTTCCCTCCAAAAAGTGAAATGAGTAACATTACTTTACACTTTCCCAAATCTTCAATATCTGGCTTAATAAAAGACTGCTACCTTATTTTTTCTACCTTATTTTTCATTCAATGTTACTGTGTGTTGTTTTAATGGAAGCCTATGAAGCAAATTTAGCTCCCCCTTTCCATATAGCTGGTAAATGAAGAAATACTTTGAATAGCATTTTTTTTTCAAAAGCAGGGACTAGAATAACAAGTTCTTCTCTTGTCTCAGCCATCAACCAGGTGTGCGTAAATCCGTGTCCTCATCTGTAACACAAGTTAGATAACACTAGATCAGTGATTTAACATCTTTTTTTTTTTTTTTTACCAAACTCCACTATATTCAATATTTGAAACAGATATAATGGAACTGTTATAAGTAGATCATTAGCTAGAGAGCTGTTTTTTTTGTGGGGGGAGTTTTCTTTCCATTGTTGTTGTTGTTGTTGTTTTCAGTCATCAGAGTGACTGAGGCCTTATGGAGGAACAAGGACCACAGTAGGAAATCTGTCCCAAAGGCTCTTCCATGCCAGCCACGGACAGCACATAGGGAGGGGTAAAAACAGGAAGAAGGGCGGGGCTCCCATGTAGCGTTACCCAGAAGGACCTCACATGCCTCTGACATCAAGGACCCCAGATTTTCAGACTTTACTCTGCCAGGCTCTGAATAGCATTTTTGGATAATTATGGATATTCCTTTTGACATTATAACAAACGGGATAAGAGAGAGTGTCTTTCTTTTTTCAAACTTTATTGAAGAATAGTTGACAAATATAGTTGTATATATTTAAAATGTATAATGTGATGATTTGATATACATATATCTAAAATGACTGCCAAGACCAAGATAATTAACACACTCATTAGTTATGAGTTAACACATGTGTGCACATATGTATACTCACGTGTGTGTGGTGAGGACATTTAAGATCGGCTCTCAGTAACATTTAAGTACTCAATACCATATTACCAACTGTAGTCGCCATGCTGTACATTCGATCTTCAGAATTTATAACTGAAAATGTTAGCCCTTTGACCTATATTTACCATTGCTCCCTCCCCAATCACTGGCAATCACTGTTCTATTCTTTGTTTCTATGAAATTGGCTTTTTAAAAATATAAAGATTCGATGTATAAGTGATACTATGTAGTGTTTGTATTTGTTTCTTATGTTATGTCCTAACTCCCAGTACCTAAGAATGTGACTCTATTTGGAGATAGAGCTTTAAAGAGGTAATTAAAGTAAAATGAAGTAGTGAGGGGGGAACTAATTCAATATGACGGCCGCTAGAACTGTGAGAAAATACATTTCTGTTATATAAACCAACCAGAATGTGGTACTTAGCTATGGCAGCCCTAGAAAACTAATATAGACTCTTTCTCTCTTTTAGTTCTTCCTTAATGTGTTTGTTAAGGGAATTTGGTTACTAGTACTGTAGTGGTCCCATTAGAAATAAGCCACTGACCCAAATGAAGCCGGTTAAGGAGACAGAGTACAGTGAAGCGAGGCTTTAATCAACGGTCTTGCAAGAGCCCGTGTCTGATGGACAGACACACTTGGGGCAGTGACAGCAGGCGATTTATCTCCCAGCATGCAAGTCCCTCCTCTGCTTCCTCACTGGCTGAGGACTACAGAGGTTACAGCCTCCCCCAGACACTGCTTATGCCCATGTAAGGCCAAAAGTAGTCTGACAGGAACAAATGTGCATTCCCTGAGGTGATGCAGAGACTTTCAGGCCCTCCTCCCATCCTTCTTTGGTACATGATTGTAAAGCCTGTAGAAATGAGCCCAGAAAATGGAGAGGGGAAGGAGAACCAGAAAGTGAAGTGTCTAAGGGCTTGGGACTCCATTGTGGGGAGGTGGGGGGGGGGGGTCATACACGTTTCCAACAGGCTGTAAACCTACTGTTAATTATACAGCACAGCTTTTACTTGGTATTTCTGAAAATGAATCATCTCCCTTATTTTTCACAGTCCTTACCTTGTGGATTATGACAGTTATATCCCTGTGATATCACATATCACAAAATGTCATCATATAACATGTATATATCATACACCATATAACTTACTTCTTTATCCTCCATCTTTATATAAATTGATGGTTGTTTCCAAAAAAAACCAACCTTCATGCTCATGTTTTTCAACATTATTTCATAAGTTGCCAGAGTCCAGCTCCATGAGATCCAGGGCTCCCTGAAGGATGGATGGTGTCGGCGAGAGTGAGAGACCTCGAGTTTCTTTCTGATCACCAGGCAGGCATCTCTGCACTGACCAGAGAGTCAGCTTTATTTATGGGGCAAAATGTATAGGGTACAAAACAGAAGTGGCATTTGCCTTAGACAATGATTTCTGATGACAAATTCTTTGGTATGTAAAAATAGATTGGTAGAAGACTCATGCATAATCTTTATTAATAGGGATTGATGTAGGTGATTTAGATGCTTATCATATATGGGGGGAGTATCTTCAGCATTCAAATACAAGGGAATTTTTTTAGCATAGCAAAGGCAGAAGTTAGTTCTTTGTGAGCAGGGGTCAGTAGCCTGTTTTCTTGAGGGGAAGAAAAACAGGTTTCTCAAGTAATGTAATGTTTGCTTCTATAATTACAAAAGAAGTAATTTTTACAATAAGTTCCTTCACAAGGTGCAGTTGGCATATTTTAGGATAAGGGGGCAAGTCACTCCCTATATCAGTCAACAAGGTGCCTTGGGGGTTGGTGCTCAAGCAAAAATAATCTAGTGGGGGGTGGATATCGGTCACCATTCAATGGCGGGAGGCCTTGCAAACCCGCCTTACCTCACAAGAAGTTTCCTCAACTTTAGTGAGTTCAGAATTGGCTTCTAACAATAAATGATGTTAATGTTTTCATGAGGATTTACATAATACCTGGGCCATCTATATTTTTCATGATCTTAGTAGTCTTTTAGGATTATTGTCTTTAGACATTAGTTTATTTAAAAAAATCATAAACCATGCAAATGCACACATGTATGGATTGTGGGGAGGGCTCAACATGATAAGGAATGTTAAGCCATTTTGCATTTAACTTTTAATACAATCCTGAAAGGTAATTATTGTTAGAATTAACATTGTATGAAGAGGAAACTGAACTTAAGGGAAGTTGTTTAAATAAAATCATAAGCACAATAAGAATTATAATGAGACTTGAATCCATATTCACTTAGAGTGTTTCTGCTCTTTCCAGCCAATATTGACATCTTAGAAGTCAGAAAATTATGAACAGCACGTTATGATGAGAGGATATAATAAAACTTAAATATTATTAATAAAATGATATACTGTGATAAAGAAGGATTATGTGGAAAATGAAAGCAGGTTGATTGTATTGTAATCACTATGACTATGAGTGAAATTTCTTTTTAGTTTTTAGTAATATTATTATATTATTTATAGAATAGCATAGAAGTTGGGCGCCTGGGTGGCTCGGTTGAGCGACCGACTTCAGCTCAGGTCATGATCTCACTGTTAGTGGTTCAAGCCCCGCATCAGGCTCTGTGCTGACAGATACCTCAAAACCTGGAGCCTGTCTTCAGATTCTGTGTCTCCCTCTCTCTCTCTGACCCTCTTCTGCTCAAGCCATCTCTCTTTCTCTCTCTCAATAATAAATAAAACATTAAAAACATTTAAAAAAAGAATAGCATAGAAGTAATTTATTTTTTAAAAATACGTTGAAATGCTTGGGGCACCTGGGTGGCTCAGTCAGTTAAGTGACTAACTCTCCATTTGAGCTCAGATCATGATCTTGCAGTTTGTGAGTTTGAGCTTCCCATCAGACTCTGTGCTGGCAGCGTGGAGCCTGCTTGGAATTCTCTCTCTTTCCATCTCTCTTTACCCCTTCCCCACACATGTTCTCTCTCTCTCTCTCTCTCTCTCTCTCTCTCTCTCTCCCCCCCTTCTATCAAAATAAATAAATAAACTTAAAATTTTTTAAATATATCGAAGTTCTCATTCTTTTTTATGGCTAATATTCCATAGTATATGTACTATATACTCCCCACATCTTTATCCATTCACCTATCAATGGACATTTGGGATGCTTCCATATTTTGACTATCATAAATGATGCTGGAATAAGCATAGGGATGCATATACCTTTTTGAATTAGTGTTTTCATTTTCTTTGAGTAAATGCCTGGTAGTAGAATGACTGGATCACATGGTAAATCTTTTTTAAGTTTCTGAGGAACCTCACACTGTGTTCCACAATGTATGTATCGATTTACATTCTCACCAACAGTGCAGCAGGGCTCCTTTTTCTCCACATCCTTACCAACACTTGTTATTTCTTGTCTTTTTGCTTCTACCCATTCTGACACGTGTAAGGTGATCTCTCATTTTGTTGGTATTTCCCTAAAGATGAGTAATGTTGATTATCTTTTCATGTGTCTCTTGGCCATCTGTATGTCTCCGCTGTAGACAACATGGATGGACCTAAGGGTTTTATGCTAAGTGAAATAAGTCACATAGAGAAAGAGAAAATACCATATGATTTCACTTACATGTGGAATCTAAAAAAACAAAATGACCAAACAAGAAAACACTCTTAAATACAAAGAACAAAATGTGGGTTGCAAGAAGGGAGATGGGTGGATATTAAGAGGCACAACGTTCCAATTACAAAATATACAAGTCGCAGAGATGAAAAGTGCAGCACTTTTAGCATAGTCGATAATATTTTAGTAATGTTGTATGGTGACAGATGGTGACTGCACTAACCATGGTGAACACTAAGTAATGTAACAATTATTGAATTAATATGTTTTATACCTGAGATATAATAACAATGTATATTTCAATTAAAGAAGACATTGAAGTACTTTTGAATGTAGAATTCTATGGAATCTCGGTAGAGTGGACAGATCATTCAGCGATAGAGTAGCCCTTCCTGAAGAAAGATGGATGCTGACTGTGACTACTTGCTTTCATCATTTGGTTATTTTGGTCAAACTGTAGTTCAGCCAACAGGTTCTCCCACTTGTAAGTGATAACAATAAAAATACATGAGGCCAACTGCTAATACAAACTACCAGTTATTAAAAAACAAAAACAAAAAAATTCCAAGAAAACAAGCAAGAAAAGCAACTCTATGCTTTAGACACTATATGCCTGTAGATGTATGTATATAATCTCATTTAAAGCTCCTATGAACATTGAGATGTAAGTACTATCATTTATTTTACAAAGAAAGAATATGAGGTTCAGAAATGCTCAAATCATTCAAATACTAAGTGATAGAACCAAGATAGCAGAATAACATAAAAAATAGCAGATTCCAAACATCAACACAACACCGCACGTATTACAGCTCTCATACTATTTTAGGTTACATCCAGGATTGTCATTTGGTTGAAAAATAGTAATTGATTCAATTATTTGTATTATTGTTCCAGTGCAGTTATATGAACAATGCACACACTATACTGTATTTAAAACATTTGATAAGAAAATAGGTCTATCACATTTGGAGAGAGGAATTAATTCCATTAAGCATTACCTTTATAGAGATAATTTCCTTTTTTTATACATCAACCAATAATTAAATTTCATATTGTGATCCATTTATTTAAATCATCCTAACATGTTTATATCTTTATTGGGAATTTCTCTATGATGGCATTTAACTGTCAGTATGAAATCTATAAGAGCATAGTGCAATGTACTGTGAAGATCTTTTGTCCCATAACTATTTCTTTCTATAAAATCCTTTTAGACTGAGTATCATTCACTGGGGGACAGAGAGAAGAGAAACCAAGGAAAGATTAGACCTTGCAGACTCTTTGAGTCAAATAATCAAAATTGTTCCAACAGGCAGGAAAATCAGCAAAGGACATAAGAGTTTATGTACCTTCAACAAACATATTTGGTGTGTTTTAGTATTATATAAGCAACATAAAAATAAGGACAATTCTGAAAAACAGATGACTCATAAGTAATATCTAAATTTAAGCCTTCTATGGCACACATGGTTCGCTTAGTCAATTTCTTGCTCTACACTTGATTTCAGCTCAGGTTATGATCCCAGGGTTGTGAGATTGAGCACTGTGTCAGGCTCCATCTGAGCATGGAGCTCACTTAACATTCTCTCTCTCTCCCTCCCTCTGACCCTCTCCCTTGCTTGCACTCTCTCTAAAGTAAAAACAATTAATTAATTATTCATGTATTTTCTCTTGTGGATGTATGTGTGTGTGTGTATATATACATAGAGAGAGAGAAAGATATGATATGAAATGTAAATATATATAGCATATATAAATTTGGCAGATCACCTATCTGTGAAATAGTGCTTAAGAAGCAGAATATACTGGAGTGTTTTGACAGGAAGAAGTTACCAGTTTATCACAGATAGTTATAACTTACACAACAGTTAGAAGGACTAGGGAAAGAAGCTCAGGACAACTGTAGACTGGAAATGGGGAAGAGGAGGGACCTAAGGATTGAGGGAGTCAGGCACCAGTGATCTGAGCTGCCTCTTGGAACCCAAATAAATCATTTACATGAGTCCCCCCAAGAACCCCTGGAAGAAGCGTTGCTAGATAAAATACAAGATGCCTAGTTCAACCTGAATTTCAGATATATAACATTTTTATAGGATAATTATATCTCAAATATTGCATAAAATATAGTAGTGCTAAAAAGTCCTTATTTCTCTGAAAGTCAAATTTAGCTTAGTGTTTTATGTCTTACTTGCTAAATGGAACAGTCTTACCTGGACCCTTTCATAGATGATCCCAGCTGCCTGCAGTTGTGCAGCGGGTATAGCACTGATGGACCCAAAACCAGAGGAAGCCCCTACCGATGATCTCAGCTGAGTGCCCACAGCTGCTAACAGAGAACAAGGAGTTTCAGGTTTCCCTCTAGGACACAGGGTGGATGGGGATGATGTGAAGTTGACAGCAGTCAACCTGCTGCCTAAGTTTACCTCGAGTACCTATAGTTCAAACACAAGTATTTTTTTATGATATTTTGCTTCCATTATCCATTGATATTTTTAATCTTGATACCTAAATATTATTATTTTTACAATTGCATATTCATCCAGTAGACTGAGGTTACATAAGTATATATACTAAATATATATTAAATATATATTACATAATTATATTAATTATATATTTATAGTTTTAGTTTATTTTATATATTTCATACATATACATGTATATGTATACGTTTTATAAATAACATTTTTAAAATTTATTTTTGAGAGGTAGAGACAGAGCATCAGTGGGGGAGGGGCAGAGAGAAAGGGAGACACAGAATCTGAAGCAGGCTTCAGGCTCTGTGCTGGCTTGACATGGGGCTCAAACCCTCGAACTATGAGATCATGACCTGAGCCAAAGTAGGACATTTAACCGACTGAGCCACCCAGGCGATCCTATGTTTCTATATATTCTAAAACTCCTCATGTTACTGAGTTAACGTTTGAAGACAAGGATTTTAGCCTCAGTTTACCCATTCACACTATGACTTAGCCAATCATGTAAGTCTCTAAGCTATTATTTCTCTTCTCCTTAGATGTGTTGCAGCACTTTCCCATTGTGAAATTCAATGGGCACAAATCAGAATTATTTAAGAACATTTAGATCAGGATACTTAATTTCTTATATTTTTATTTAAACTTGGGGCACCTGGGAGGCTCAGTTGGTTAAGCGTCTCACTTTGGCTCAGGTCATAATCTTGTGGTCTGTGAATTTGAGCCCTGTGTGTGGCTCTGTGCTGATAGCTGAGTCTGGAGCCTGCTTTGAATTCAGTGTCTCTTTTTCTCTCTCTATGCCCCTCCCCATTCGCATTCTGTCTCTGTCTCTCTCTTTCAAAAATAAATAAACATTAGGGGCTCCAGGGTGGCTCAGTCTGTTGAGGATCCGACTTCGGCTCAGGTCATTATCTCACAGTTCGTGGGTTTGAACTCCATGTCAGGCTCTGTGCTGAAACCTCAGAGCCTGGAGCCTGCTTCAGATTCTGTGTCTCCCTCTCTCTTTCTGCTTCTCCCCCACTCACTTTCTGTCTCGTCTCTCACAATAAAGTAAAGACGTAAAAAAGTTAAAAAAAAAAAAACAAAAATAAACATTAAATAACAAATAAATTCAAATAAAATGTTAAAAAAAAAACCAAATAAACCAGTTAGTTAACATGTGTTTTGTATTGAAAGTTCTACTCCCATGAAGTCTGAGTCAGAGCATCATCGCTGTGTTTGAATCAGACAGACACACGTCGCTGCACCACAATATTAGTTCCTTAACAATTTCTTCACTTTAGGCTTCCTTGTAGCTCCTAATTGTTGGCCTCATTTTCACAGTCAAGCTCTATTAAAAGTCCAATAGCTCTTGTGATACTAAAAACAAAACAAACAAACAAAAAAAACCCCAAAACAGAATTTCTGCTTCATTTTGAAATCTGTAAGAGCTCTCTAATATGTGCTTACCAAACTTTCATCACCCTGGACAGCTTCCTCATGATGATTTATGCCTGGCATGGAGGACACTGATATTAATCATCGCTTGACCTGGATAGTATAAAATATTAAGACTAGTAATTGTGATTTTTTTGGGGTAGAGTTGTCATCTTTCAGTGCAAAATTGAGTTGTAAAAATAATAAATTCAACACAGCTCTCCTTCTAATATTCTTTAGTTTTTAAAAAAGTTTTATTTGAGACAGAGAGTGAGAGAGGGTGAGAGAGAATCCCAAGCAGGCTCTAACTGTGCAGAGCCTGATGTGGGGCTAGAACTCACAAACCAAGAGATTATGACATGAACCAAAGTCAGATTCTAAACCGACTTAGCCACCCAGGCTCCCCTATTCTTTACTTTTAGAGTGGAATTTAATGCATTTATAGATTATAAAGCTTATTTTATATTTATATCATAGAACTAAAGGTACTTGATATGAAAATCAATTTTAATTTTTAAATTGTTTTCCTTAAATAGTATGGATTTTACTCAAGAATATGTGAAGGTTTGTTAGCAAGATTTTGGGCCAGAAACTACTGTGTTGTTATGTTCTGTCATTATGATCAAGTCTCAAACATCCAGTTAATAGATATTGAGGGATTTCTAATGATTTCTTTAATCACAATTATTTAAAATTACAAATAAATGTATACCTTAAATATAAACATAACTTTAAATATATAGCATTTACTTTACAATGTTAATTAAATATAATGGATACTGTTGTTTTGCTGAAATGGAATGTGCTTTTGCAGTATGCTATTTACTTAACTAACATTTAAAAAATTAATACAGCAAAAACTGTTAACATTCCATGGTACTTCATTTCTCCCGCCAGAGTTCTCAATTATCACTATCATCTTACCTTGTAAATTATTTACTTTCTCATCTTCCTTTCTTTATTATATCCTGCCTCTAAAATTTTGGTGATTATCTCTCCTGTGTCAGTAAGTTCCTTGTCTACTGTATATATTTTTGCATTGAATATTATGAATATTAATATAATTTTCTATATGAATCTTAATCCTTAATAACCCTTTGTTTTCCTAAACTTAAGTAGAAAAAAGTTCTTCTCTTTCTTAGTTTTATGCCTTAGTTTCTATTTCTATTTGTAACCTGGTTCTTATTTCAGACATTGACTGACAGTTCATATTTACTGACTTTAAAGTTCTCACTGTCAAAGGAGGTATAAATGCATTTGCATATGTCCTAATTTCCTCTAAGGGAACAGATGGATGGGGAGATTGTAGAATAACTTGCTTTTAACTAACAATCAATGTCATTCACATAAAGCTATGTGTAGAATAAACATTGCACTTCTCATGTGATTTTTCTTCTAGTGATGCTTTCGTACATACTATTTATCTATGAAGATTGAGTATGGCCTTTTACAATCACATTTGGAAAATGGGTAGATAAGAAATCAAGCCTACTCTGTGAAAACACTGTTATAGGTCCCATTTGTCATCCACAATATATGATACTTTTGTATCAATCTGTCAACATAACTTTCTTAGTGGGCTTGCACCTTCACTCATTTATCTTTATCTGCTGTGAAACTTCATGTTGTATTAGTTCTATAGCACAATAAAACAAATGGATACTTTATGGCTTCCAATTGAAAATAAATGTTTCATGTGGAACATTTTTCTTTTAACTGAATCAGCTGAAATACAAGCATATGATTACTTTTCTTTGTGTCTACAAAATTTTAAGAGACGGTCAAAACAAAACAAAATGAAAAACCCCTAAAGTCTGTTTGGTTACTATTCAAAAGAAACTGCACTGCTATGTTACGGTACATTCTTCATAGAGTGGCATTACTCCAGTGAACATGGAATGAGAATTGCAATCTGTAGGAAATCTATACTGTTAGCCATGTGTTTGGAGTTGGAGAGTCGCAGTAGGTTTATTATGTAAGATCAGGTGTCATGATGCCTGCCTGACAATTGAAGTCAATCTAATACCTTTTCCCAATTTAAGCTCACTTTTCCTTGTTGTTATTTACTTGTTTTCAGGTATAGAATTTAGTGATTCAACACTTACATACAACACCAGTGCTCATCACTACCAGTGCCCTCCTTAATACCCATCACCCATTTAACCATTTCCCTGCCCACCTCTCCTCCAACACCCTTCAGGTAACCACATTTTAAGTGACTATTGGGATTCTTAAATTTCACTTAGTGTTCAGTAAATCATTTTTGGAAAAATAAAACATAGACCATATTCTGAGGCCATAAAATACCCATATGGAAGCATTTTGGTTAATATTATTTTACTAGTATATACTTTATATATTAATTTATATGATCAATATTTATACAGGACATACATTTGGTTGTACTGCACTTCTTCCTTATGAGAAGATAATAAGTACACAGATTTAAATATCAATTTCTTGTTAATTCAGTACTTTACTTGTTCACTAATCATTGTTCTTATTTTCCACTTTCTTTACATTAAGTGATTTACACTTTTGGTAAACTCTTACCCTGAATTAGTGGCTATTTAAGTTAATAAAATGTTCATTATCCAAGACAGTAATTTTTTTTTAATTTTTTGTGTTTTCTTCATATCTACAACTTTGTTATTGTAAAAGTCCATAATCTCCCTGTTTTGTTTGTAATGGACACATGATTGTCTCTCAAACCTTAATTATCTGGGCCATGGTTTTATCATAACACTAAATATTGGGTAAAGGGATGATTATATTTCTAAATATACAATTTAGATTGTATATAATACTAAATACTAATAATATTTTTTGTCCCAATTTTATGGCTTTTCTTAATTCTTATATTAAGTACTGACTCAACAACTCAAAGCAAGTTTTTGTTTCATTTTGTTTTCCAGAAAAGGTATATTCTTCAACTCTAATAACTAGACACTCAGGCTATATTCTCTGGGGAGAATAGGGTGTAAATATTGTTTGGGCACAGAGAAAAAAAACCTAACATGTCTCTCCTTGGGAGAATATGAGAAAAAGAAGTAGGTAGAAAGAAGTTTATGGTCCCCATCAGGAATTTTAGTGAATTGCAGTGTTGAGGGGAACAACCGAGTGCCATCACCTGGTACTACAAACAACAGGGTTCAGGGGAATAAAACTAGAAACTGGGTGTTCTAGAAAAAAGAGCCTAACCCCCCTTCACAGTTTCCTTTGTGTCATGGAGGTGATTCAAGAATCTCTTTGACAAGTCAGGAGATAATCAGCTAAGTCTGATAAACTGCCTAAAGAGGCCTTCAAAGAGGCAAAATAATGCTATCCTTTAGAGTTGCTGGGTTATTTCATGGATCAACAAGGAGAACAACATGTAGCATTTTCTGTAAGACTAGTGTAAGTCAAGGTCAGATCAATCTATCAAGAGGTCTTCAAAGCCCTTTTCAAGGGAAGAAAAAAAGGCACAAATATACTGGTCACACATTTCCACACTGGATGACATCAAGGCAACAGATGATTAAACTTCAAAGTGATATTGCTCCTCACTGCCCTGAAATAGTATTCAAATAAAATTATTCCAGGGCTTCAAAAATAGTCATTTTATCTACATGGTAACAAAAACCTTCTAGTCCATATTAGATAAATTTGCGAAGAGAAATGCCTATTAATAAGACTAATTTAACAGATTCAGTTACATATTTGTCATTCCATTAGTAACATTAGTAACATATGACATTGGCAGCACCTTTATCTTTCTGAAATAAAATCTAAAAAACAAAGGAATATGGGATTAGCAATGCTTGCTCTTTATTGAAATTACTTTTCTATCATTAATATTTAATAAATTAATTAATATGGTTTAGTAATGAAATCAAGAATCATAACAGTGAAGTGGTAGAGCATTATATTTTGGCTCATAACAATAAAATTATTAATAAATATTTATATATGCAATCTAAAAAAGGAAGTAACAGTGCAGTGCTTTAGGCATATCACTAAATAACCCATGAAGGCAAAACAAAGATGAGAGTTTACATTCAAGGGTTGCAAATTCAGTCTCAACACAAATTCTCTTACTGTAAGGGACAAATGATTTTACTTTGGCTAATAGTATGTCATGTTAAGACCTGGAAAAGTGAAATTAAAATAAAGTATGGTTTTTAAATATACAAAATATGCTTTGTCTTATAGCAATTAATGTCAATTTATGTATGGAAACAGACAACCAAAAATTTTAATATTACTTTTAAGACCTTTTAAGACCTTAGAGTACTTTTGCTACAGTGACATGCTATTCTTGCTAATACACACTATTTAATACTGTGAACATAAATACAGAGTTACAATCTAATAAAATTCATGCTGGCATTTCACCATATTGTCCAAAACCCTACTAATAAATATGGATATTTATAATAAAATTTAATTATACTAAAAATTCTTAAATTTTAGGTATCATAATATTGACATAAAACTTTATATTGAAGGAGATGGAGGAATATGTTAATAGACTGGTATTCTGCAATCCCTTACATATGTGTATGTACACACCTATGAATCCACAAACACACACACACATCCATAACACACACTACATTTAGGTGAATAGAAGTGAAATGTTAGTGACACACACTGGATATCTGCAAAATAGCATAATCTGAGCAAACTGACATTACTAATAATGAGATCCTATTTCTTTACACTGCTTATTAGAGATATTTTAATTTCCAAGTAACATAATGTCCAACTAAATGTCTCAACAACCAAAATAGAATATTTTATATGTACATAAAACATTTTCAGAAGGACAGTCGTCCATAATTGGATAGTAGCTCGTAAACATTGTCAAAACTTAGGTTTTTAATTCTTCTACTTAGCCAATTCTGCTATATTTATTTTCATCATCAGGTTTCTTGCAACGTCATCATCACAAGAAGGATGCAAAAGCTTGAAGGATCTTATGTTTTTAGAAAGTCATTTGAAGACATGAAGAAAGACAAGATCTTTCCTCTGTATTAAGAAAAATTATATTTCTCAGTAATCTCTCCAAAGCCTTCTCCCTATACCTGATTAATGAGAATTTAATCATATGTCCATCCCCAATCCAAGTACAGTCAAAGAAGAGTGGTATTTTTTTAAAAACTTTTTTAATGTTTATATTTTTGAGAGAGAAAGACACAGAGTGTGAATAGGGGAGAGGCAAAGAGAGAGGGAGACACAGAATCTGAAGCAGGCTCCAGGCTCTGAGCTGTCAGCACAGAGCCCGATGCAGGGCTTGAAATCACAAACCGTGAGATCATAACCTGAGCTGAAGTTGGATGCTTAACTGACTGACCACCCAGGCACCCGAAGAGTGATATTTTTGTGCCTGGTTAATATTTGGTTATGTTTCATTCTCCAAACCCTAGTATAAGGCAACTTTATATAGCAGTCTGATGTCTGAGGAAATACAGCAGGAAGTTAGATGGATGGTGGGTGTTGTATAAAAGTTTCAGTTAGTGTATTAATTAGCAAGCAAAGGTCTATGTGCACTCTGAAATAAGAGATTTATTACAAATATTTTACATTAGATTACACATTATGTAATTAAGCTAGGGAAGAAATTCTAGAAGAGCACAGTGGTAATTAAAGCAATTTCTGAATCCAGGAATGGCATATTTGACCAAAGAATTATAGATATAAAAGTCAAATTTGAAATAAGAGTATCTATTTCAATGGGAAAAATACACTTTTTCTTCAATAATATAAGTAATTCTATGATATAGCTGTGTTAAGAACTGTGAGTGTTCTGAAAGTTTAACTGAAGTTGAAATTAACAAATAGTCCAGCACACTTTCATGGATGTCAGTCAGTTGAAGACATGGGCTTCATGGGTCAAAGATGAGGGCCATATTAATATTCATAGCATTAGTAGTAGTCATTTGGTAATTTTGTGCTAGTTTCTTGAACTTCAGCTCTCACTGGGGCATGCAAGAGAGACCATATGACACCTGTGTACACATTGGGTTTTGTTGAAGTAGAAGAAACTTGGCCTTAGGAAAACTAAATATTTTATAACGGATAATAAGCAAACCTACTCTTTGCTCTAATACCTAACTTCCCTGGTTACAAGTAAATCTGCTCTTTGCTCTATTAGGATACCATACCTCTAACTTCCAACATTGTTGGCTATAAAATCATTCAAGAAAAGATTATCCTGACAGGAGTCCTGCCATTGATTCATGGGACACAAATATGAGAAACCTATCTAGAGCCATCTCCCAATAATAGTCAGTCACTCATTTCAGAGCATCTTGGCTCCTAATGAATTTTCACAAAAACATGCCCCTGTGTTAGCCACTCTGGTTAAGTGACTAACAAAGGCTGGGACAAAACCACTACACTTGTCTCCTACAACATTTAAAGACTGCTAGCAACAGGATACCAAATAGTAGGAATAGACTAACCTGCAGTACTGACCTCAACCATATTTCCTAGGGTCTCAGAATCAGCCAGCTGTATAAATCCAATACATCATCATGGGCTATTTTAGAAATCCAGGTGGCTTTCCCCTTAAGTTTCTGTATAGACCTTTCTACTTGTCCCAAGGTGGTCTAATTAAAGTAGGAATT
>NC_043703.1:35286694-35288572 GCF_006229205.1 Suricata suricatta
GCAACAGGATACCAAATAGTAGGAATAGACTAACCTGCAGTACTGACCTCAACCATATTTCCTAGGGTCTCAGAATCAGCCAGCTGTATAAATCCAATACATCATCATGGGCTATTTTAGAAATCCAGGTGGCTTTCCCCTTAAGTTTCTGTATAGACCTTTCTACTTGTCCCAAGGTGGTCTAATTAAAGTAGGAATTATTAGCAATTGTACAGGCTACACCTTAGCCCCCAAACAGAAAGCTAAGGGCAATTCTATTGTGTATGATAGCCCTGACCAGAGAGTTGAGACTGACATGAGTGGTCTCCAGGATTGAGGCAGTACCAGTATCTTTCAGATAGAATTAGGGACCCATTTTATAGCGCTTTCAATATTCTTACAACCTTCATTCTAGGAATAACCACCTAAAATATGCACAAAAATAATGATTCTGTTATTCATCCAGGACATTCAACCAAGGGTAGTCTCATTTAGGAGAAATGTCCATGTCATCTGAGGTTCACATGATTTATTGGAGATGTTTACTTAAACACTTGAAGGTCTCTTATGGATTCCTCAAATGTATAAGTCCTTATGTTTTTAGTATTGAGTTAATGTTTACCTTCCACACAGAAGGTACAATTCTCAAGAGTACACATGATAACTTTGAAAAAAAAGTACTAAAATTGTAGGGAGACCCCAAGTGTGACCTATAATAATCAAAGTATATAGATTGACATTGTCTCTTTCTTTGCGGCTTCAAATTCAGTTTGAATAATTTATTCTAGTTTGTTTTTTAAGAGACTGAGTTATGATAGAACAATATGCCTTGTTAGTGTGTGTCACAACGGGTTGTAATTCTTCTGCCTCAAAGAAAATCTGAGCAATACCTTCAGGAATGGAGAGTTGGAATTATTCAAAGGGGCTCAAAAGTATTTTCTGTTGCAAGTATCGAATCTGGGATCCTTGGCAGCTGTTTTTCTTAGATTTCTAGTTAGGGATGAGAGGAAAGACGATCAAATAATGGTGAGAACTATCTGGTCAGTGATGGCCAGTGCAGCGGTCCAGTGAAATCAAGGTTTCTGCAGCATTTTAGGAGATATACTACAGGACATTGTTTGTTCATTTAGAAGGCGCCAGGTGTTCTAAAAAGACAAAGATTATCACTAAAGACCTGCTCTCCAGTTCTTTCCGTTTCTGTGGTGTTGCCTTTCCAAGTGCCAAAGTTGTTTCCTTTTTTCTTCTTTACTATGACAACATAGGAAAGATAATATCATGTTAAAAAAATCAATCTCAGACCCAGACATTTAATTTGGAAGGGTCAGGTGTAAGAAGCATGAGTGCATAATTTTTAAAACATACAGAAACCATTTATGTCCCACACTTTAACCCACTCTGGACAATATAGTAGAGCCTAACAACAGTGTACTCAACTCAGTGACCAATACCTTTATGATCAGGGCCATGTCACAAAAGAAAATATTCGTATTCAGACAGCTGATTTAGCATTAAGCTTGAATCCCCTAGGGGCGCCTGGGTAGCTCTGTCGGTTAAGCATCAACTTCAGCTCAGGTCATGGTCTCACAGTCTGTGGGTTCGAGCCCCGCATCGGACTCTGTGCTGACAGCTCAGAGCCTGGAGCCTGCCTCAGAGTCTGTGTCTCCCTCTCTGCCCCTCTCCCCTTTCTCTCAAAGTAAAATAAAGACATAAAAAAAGTTAAAAAAAAATGAATCCCCTAGGCCTTCATTTGGTCTTGTTGGCAGATGAAGGCTATACCAACCAGGCTGGTGTGGCATTGGCTTAATCTTAAGAAGCATATCTTTCCCACAAATAGGGAAGAATCCAAAATTTCCTGAAGTTCTTTATGACCCTCTACTTCCTTGTGTCCTCATTACTAAC
>NC_043703.1:35288672-35328826 GCF_006229205.1 Suricata suricatta
GCAACAGGATACCAAATAGTAGGAATAGACTAACCTGCAGTACTGACCTCAACCATATTTCCTAGGGTCTCAGAATCAGCCAGCTGTATAAATCCAATACATCATCATGGGCTATTTTAGAAATCCAGGTGGCTTTCCCCTTAAGTTTCTGTATAGACCTTTCTACTTGTCCCAAGGTGGTCTAATTAAAGTAGGAATTGTACAGGCTACACCTTAGCCCCCAAACAGAAAGCTAAGGGCAATTCTATTGTGTATGATAGCCCTGACCAGAGAGTTGAGACTGACATGAGTGGTCTCCAGGATTGAGGCAGTACCAGTATCTTTCAGATAGAATTAGGGACCCATTTTATAGCGCTTTCAATATTCTTACAACCTTCATTCTAGGAATAACCACCTAAAATATGCACAAAAATAATGATTCTGTTATTCATCCAGGACATTCAACCAAGGGTAGTCTCATTTAGGAGAAATGTCCATGTCATCTGAGGTTCACATGATTTATTGGAGATGTTTACTTAAACACTTGAAGGTCTCTTATGGATTCTTCAAATGTATAAGTCCTTATGTTTTTTAGTATTGAGTTAATGTTTACCTTCCACACAGAAGGTACAATTCTCAAGAGTACACATGATAACTTTGAGAAAAAAGTACTAAAATTGTAGGGAGACCCCAAGTGTGACCTATAATAATCAAAGTATATAGATTGACATTGCCTCTTTCTTTGCGGCTTCAAATTCAGTTTGAATAATTTATTCTAGTTTATTTTTTAAGAGACTGAGTTATGATAGAACAATATGCCTTGTTACTGTGTGTCACAACGGGTTGTAATTCTTCTGCCTCAAAGAAAATCTGAGCAATACCTTCAGGAATGGAGAGTTGGAATTATTCAAAGGGGCTCAAAAGTATTTTCTGTTGCAAGTATCGAATCTGGGATCCTTGGCAGCTGTTTTTCTTAGATTTCTAGTTAGGGATGAGAGGAAAGACAATCAAATAATGGTGAGAACTATCTGGTCAGTGATGGCCAGTGCAGCGGTCCAGTGAAATCAAGGTTTCTGCAGCATTTTAGAAGATATACTACAGGACATTGTTTGTTCATTTAGAAGGCTCCAGGTGTTCTAAAAAGACAAAGATTATCACTAAAGACCTGCTCTCCAGTTCTTTCTGTTTCTGTGGTGTTCCCTTTCCAAGTGCCAAAGTTGTTTCCTTTTTGCTTCTTTACTATGACAACATAGGAAAGATAATATCATGTTAAAAAAATCAATCTCAGACCCAGACATTTAATTTGGAAGGGTCAGGTGTAAGAAGCATGAGTGCATAATTTACAAAACATACAGAAACCATTTATGTCCCACACTTTAACCCACTCTGGACAATATAGTAGAGCCTAACAACAGTGTACTCAACTCAGTGACCAATACCTTTATGATCAGGGCCATGTCACAAAAGAAAATATTCGTATTCAGACAGCTGATTTAGCATTAAGCTTGAATCCCCTAGGGGCGCCTGGGTAGCTCTGTCAGTTAAGCATCAACTTCAGCTCAGGTCATGGTCTCACAGTCTGTGGGTTCGAGCCCCGCATCGGACTCTGTGCTGACAGCTCAGAGCCTGGAGCCTGCCTCAGAGTCTGTGTCTCCCTCTCTGCCCCTCTCCCCTTTCTCTCAAAATAAAATAAAGACATAAAAAAAGTTAAAAAAAAAATGAATCCCCTAGGCCTTCATTTGGTCTTGTTGGCAGATGAAGGCTATACCAACCAGGCTGGTGTGGCATTGGCTTAATCTTAAGAAGCATATCTTTCCCACAAATAGGGAAGAATCCAAAATTTCCTGAAGTTCTTTATGACCCTCTACTTCCTTGTGTCCTCATTACTAACCACTTATTGACCAAAAGATGATCTCTCTCTTGGTACAGTCACATTCAATAATCAACCTGCCTTTCTAACGTGTGTATATGAAGAGAAAGTGGTAGAGATAGAGTCAGGAATGCTTTTGATTCCATTTTTGAGGAGATTTTTCAGAAATATTGGATGCCTCTGGAGTATATCTAGGGAATGTGAAAAGTGTTAAATTCCTCGATTATCAATCCATTGTTGAATGACTCTTATGATAAAATGCATCCAACTAAAATTATACTAAAATTAATCAGGAAAAGTGGAAACGTAGCACAGATTAGTTTCAAAGGCTAAAATGATGTGGGAAGAGTCAGTGAATGGGACTGAGAGAGTACCCTGATCTATGAGTAATTTGAATACAGCTTTATGAGATGAGCTATTTTAAATTGATCCAACTTTTTTCCTTTATTGTCTTTCTTTGTGTGTGTGTATATGTATGTTATAGATTTTCCACTATATACAGTTTTTGTATATAGTGACATATATATGTATATAGTAACATATATACATATGTTCCAATGGTGAAACTAGAAAGAGTAAAAGGCATATCCAAATGACAAAGATATGCACAAGTAGATTCTCTTTTCAGAGGAGAAATAATTAACCAAAATATTGTCTGTAAAGCAAAAGCAGCATAAGAAAAAAAAAGCAGTATAAGCAATCACATAACAAAAGCTTGGTTAGAAGTTAGATTGAAATTAAATAGATACTCTTTAGTGAGCAATTATGTATTTGCCTCACCATATTTCAATGGTCAAGAGTATAAATATTTAATTTTATTAAATATAACTGTATTATATCATATATTAAGGGATTATATTAAACTATTTTACAGCCAGTACTGCAAAGCAGAAACCATTAAAAATAGACACAGCGATCAATCAGAATGGACATCAGCTATGAAAAACAAGCCGGCTGTACCCGTGAGTACTAGCTCTTATGTATTCAGTGTGGCCACAGAATACTCATTTATGTAGACGCAGTCTTCTGGTAATTTGGAGTGATGATTTGCTTCACTGGTGAATCTTAAAAATCAATCAGATGGAAATTATTTTTAGCATCCCACAAATATTCATGGCAAAATATTATTGGGATGATGCACTTGATGACTCTGATTTTTAGGAGTTTGATAAAACAGGAAAATAACACTTCAAAAGTGACATTTTAATTCTTAGTAATGCTCTAATATGATGAGAGCATGATTCCTTTTTAGATTCATTTCATTTGATCTTAGATTCTTGTTTACTTAAATACTTGTCTCATTGGATATTGTGTGCATGTGAATTTATAGCAAAAGCTGGATGCATTCTGATCACACCTTTCACAGTGCTAGAATATCTGCATAATAAAAAACTCATTTAGGCAGCAAAATACCAAAAAGTAAAACGGTAAGTGTTTTCAATTTAGACCTCAAAACAAATGGCCATGAAACGAATTCACAGTACATAGAGATGGAAAAGAGTTTCGTTACAGACTTTTACAAAGCCTTAAAATCTTTTGAAAATTGATATCAAAACTATAGTCTGTGTGGTGGTATGCAAACAACATATTTTTACTCTCACATGCTCTGAAACCATGCATTTTAATAAACAGAATTATACTAATACTACAGTCTTGTATAAAATCAATCATATATTAAAATATTTCTTTTTTAAATGTTTATTTATTTTTAGAAAGAGGGAGAGGGAGAGTACACACATGTGTGGGGGAGAGGCAGAGACAAAGAGTGAGAGAGAGAATCCCAAGCAGGTTTTGTACTGTCAGCACAGAGCCTGGCATGGGGCCGAGCTCACAAACTGAGATTATGACCTGACCCAAAATCAAGAGTCAGCCACTTAACTGACTGAGCTACCCAGGAGCTCCCCTCCTCCACCTATTTTTTTTAAGGTTTATTTAGTTTTGAGACAGAGAGAGACAGAGCATGAGCAGGGGAGGGCCAGAGAGAGAGGGAGACACAGAATCTGAAACAAGATTCAGGCTCTGAGCTGTCAGTACGGAGCCTGATGCGAGGCTTGAATCCACGGACTGCAAGATCTTGACCTGAGTCAAAGTCAGATGCTTAACTGACTGAACCACCCAGGCACCTCCAGGAGCCCCTTTTAAAAATATGTATTTATTTAATTATTTTGGGGGAGGGGGAGAGAGACAGAGAGATTGAGAGTAAAATATTAAAATATTTGTAATCAGGTCCAGAATAAGAGAAGTTAGTTGCTACTCTAGCTCTGGCAGGCATTAAGTAGCAAGTCATATAAAATGTGTAAGTTATCTACCAAGCTCTTATACAGAGCTATTATACACAGAGTGCAGGTAAGTTTAGATGACCATCAAAAACATTCAGGGAATATATGTATAAGACTGCAAAATGTACTTCAAATATTTTTATATAAATAATGCAGAGTTACCAGTATGAAACATGTAGAGTTAATAATAGAGAAAAATATATGATATTTCTATTCTATAGATATGCATGTATGAATACATTTATAATCAGAAATGTGTGCTTAGATGTTTATTATAGATATTTCACTAGACAAAATGGTATAGATACGTTATTACATTAAATGTAATTTCACTATTAAGTTTAGCATTTTGTTGAAATTTTCCTTACTTTATTTAATCTGTTAAAATTTATGTCCTTACACAAAGTAACCGATTTTAATAGCTTTATAATTTTTGCTAAATTTTCTTTGTTTGAAGGCAATTTTCCACAAGTGCTTTGTTAATGAATTTTTGAAATTAATCTTGAGAAGCACGTCCTAGGAAAGCTGTTAATAAGATTTAGTGACATGAAATAATAGCACTGAATTGGGTTCAGATGTCTGTCCTGGACCAATGAAGTAGCTCTGTGACCTTGGGCAAAAATCATTTAATTGGCATTTTTCTAATTTTCATTACTTATAGCATGTAGGAATGTATCATAATATATCTAAACTTCTATCATTTTTAGCACTAAATCGTGGATGGGTGTCTTGACCCCGCGGCCGGGGCCTGCTCGTCCGCCCCTTCCGCTTCCATCCCAGGCCGGAAGGCACTTGCAGGTGCCACGGTGCGCTAGCTCACCAGGTCTAGGCTCTCGCTCTGAGCGCACCTTTGTCACGGGTCCTTCTCCTGAGGGAGGGAGAGAAAAAGGGGGCAGGAGAGGGAGACGCAGAGAGTAAAGACAACACTCACGGTTTCCGATCAGGTGAAAGAGAGAGCTTTATTTAGAAAACTGTCTCTTATAAAGGTTTCAAGGCAGGAAAACGAAGCAGCTGACCAAGGTCAGTTACCAGGTAAACAGAGTCAAATGAATATCAAAAGAAACGCCCAGATTTGCCTCAGCAATGCTGGGAAGGGGGGAGTTAGCACTGAATAATCCAAAATACGGTTTTGATCTTTTGTGCACCTTGGCCATTTTACCTCTGTCCCAGCATGACAGACGCCAAAGTTATTTTGACCAGGAAATGGCAGTCTCCAGCCTCTAGATGCAAATCTTGTTTGCTGGTTCACTCTCCGGAGAGCGATAATCCTTGCCTGAGGCAGACAGAAAACTTGGCGGCCCGACAGATGGGTATCAAATGCTTAACAGCATCTTTAGTTGTAATTAAATATATCACTATTTCAGCAACAAGTTAGTCCTCTATCCTGGCCTAAAATACGTTTGCATTATGTAAAAGCAGTAAGTCAATAAGAAAGGAGGTAATTCTACCTTCCATACATCGGAAAAATGTTTTCTCTCTTTCGAGGATAGAGAAATCATGAATGGAGCTCCGTGTCAGAAAATAAGACATTATTATTCTACCTGATTGATGTCTCTCAGCCCTTAGAATAGTTAAAAGCAAGTTCCCCTCATTCCTAAGCAATGCATATATTATAATATTTAACCACCATTGAATTCCACCAAGCATATCAGCCTAAAATATTTTAGATCACTGGTCCTGAGGTTCTATTGAAATATTTCTGCTGTGAGGCAGATATATGGATATATGGAACAAACACTCATGAATTTGTCCTGTGATTACTCCTTAGTCATTCTGACTTTAGTTATCCATGAAAATAGTCACCTGTCCTGATCTGTGTCTTTCCTGTATACAACTAACCTCTTAGTCAACTAATATTCTTGACTACCAGTCTTCAGACCACCTACCTCTGATTTTGTATCAGGGAGCAACGTCCTTTACTAAGTTTCTAAAATTAGTTATTAGTGGAGGCTTAGAACCTTCAAGTGGTAATTATTTATTCAATGTCTGTTTTAACTTACTTCTTAACTGAATAAAGTAGATTCTCGGTCCTGTTCATACTATCTCACCTGAAGTTATAATAATGCAAGTGTTCGACAAACATTTGTTGAACCAATAGTAAGGGACAAGTTCCAATAGTAATCTACCCCTTAGATAGGTTCCATATTTCCCTTGAGTGATTAGTATGCATAATATTTTATTGTTGCTGCTGTGGCTGCTGTTTTTCTGGGCTTTCTTACTGTTGTCATAAAATAGACACTAGAAAACACCCAAGGTTTTGGTTAACCCTTTATTTTACAGATGCCACTAGATGTGAATACAGACTGATAAGCTAATCTGATAAGCGATCATCAAATTATTAAATTGTGATTTAAATTGTCATAACATGTATTGTATACATTAGCTCATTTCAGTCTCATAGTAACTCATGTAGTATAGATATTATTATCTAGATATTATTATCCGCTTTGATTTACTGAAGAATTATTAAATCTGTGAATATGTAGTTATGATTATCAACAATCTATGAAAGTGTTAATATGTTTGTATGTTTTCCCCATATTAATATTTTGCATTTATAGTAACAATCCACAAATATATTTATATTTGATGATTACCGACATAGAGAAATTATTTTTATATAATTAAATTTGATAAGAAATGAATGCACAATTTGGATGAGGGTAAAACATGGGAAATTATGGAGGAATATTAATGATTATATAAATCAACACTGCCATTTTAGGAAACAAAAAATACCTACCAGTTATACAGATGGTAGTGGAGTTGGGAATAAGACAGATATCGAAACAGTTAAGCTTTCCAGTATTCCGCAACCATGATCTTGTCTAATACGCTATTTATTGCAAGTTTCCATGTTCATCTGTGGCAGCAGAGTGATGCCACTTCCTATTTTTAGTGGGTTAATAATAAAAAGTCAAATTCATATCACATGCCAGCATTTTCTACTGAATCTGTGAAAAACAGTCTTGTGCTGCATTAGTGGGGAAGGCAGTACATAGGGCTCACCATCGGCATGGCCTGAGTTCAAGCATCTGAGGGAATCTTTGTTCTTTGTCTGTGTGTTACTGTGGCCGACATCAGAAGCTCTATCCTCATGTGGCCCAATTAACTGTACATTGTTCTTAGCTGCTGGTGATGCCGCTCATTTAATTCTTCGTAGGGTAATATCTTTATACAGACATTAAAACAAAAGATTTCTCTTATGTTAAGCTTTTGGTTTCAGAAACACATTGTATTTAGAATGAATTGCTTTTATATTAAAGGAATACTATGGAAATGTGATTTCACAGTGACTGAAGAATTGAAGTATTTCGAATGTTGAACTATCACAATGTATGAGGTTAGACATGTAGATTTGAGAGGTTTTCTTTCATCTTTTAAGTTGGTGCCATCACATCGCTGGAACATGTGCTGGACATAAATCACGAATAAAGAAAACAAAATGGTCACTTTTCAAATGTAAACTTCAAATGGGAATTTTTTATTTAAGCAGATAGAAAATTGTATTCGTCGGGAACAACATATTTTGCCTTTATGTAGAATAAAATCATCTATAATAGGATTTTATATGTGAATTGGCTTGAAAACCTCACAGAAAAAATGATCTAAAACTGTAAATTTGTTGTTTAAGGGGAAAATTGGAAAGAATTATTAAAAAATGTTCTTTCAAAAATGTTATATAGGAAAGAATGACTATCAATTTCACCATAATGGGCAAATTCTGAACAAATTATAGACATTATCTAAGAAATCTTTAAATTGCTTTTAAAAACCTACCATACCAGTAAGTACATGGATATTTTAGTGGCAATGTGAGGATCTTACACACATACACTCTGGGTTAAAAAAATGGACTATCTTTGAACTGGGAGAATGCATAATGTCTATAATGTTCACATTATGAAGCAGCAACACAGTAAGCATTAAACATAAATCACATACTTGTGATTTATTGGGAAACAAAAATCACATTTTATTAAAAGGCTGTTAATGTCAGTCTTCATCAATGTAGAGATTATATTAAAAAGTGAAAAATTCAGTAATCATATCCGTAGATTTGTGGAAAACATATCTTGATTTTATAGCTTTAAATTTCGATCATGTTGATTTCTTTTTTATAGAATAAGAGAGGATCGTAAAACTTAACAGCAATGTTAGACTATCTGTTCTATAACTCTCAAAATATAAAGCAGGGTATTTTTAAAATGTAGTGAAAATACATATTTAAACTCAGACAGCTTTTCCATAGCACTTCTATTAGATAGTATATCATGTAGTGAAGTAAAAGTATCTAATTGGCATATTCTCTTATAAAGTTAAAAGAGGTCTGCTCTAGAAATTACATGTAACCAATGTGAATGCAACTATAAAAATCACTACATATGGCGCTGTGCAATTTAATTCTTTCTTCATAATTTTTGCTGGTGTTTGTTTTATATTTGGAGTATACATAAGGAATGAATCCTTTGGTATCAAACAAAAAATATATTTTCTTATGATGTTAACCCAATAATTGCTCATCAAAATGTTCCAATAAGGAAATTTCTTTTGGAGAAACAAGTATATTAGTACTTAATTTTGATTTAGAGTTTGACTTTAACAAATAGTCATGTCTTCTTTATAAAGAGAAACCATCAATTTTTCCAGGGGAAAGACTGCCATGGCAGTCATCCAAAAATATTTAACAATTCAAATTAATGAAGGGTGCAATTTAAAAAAAATATGAGGAAAGAAACATTGATTCTCATGAAAGGTAACCAGAACATATAACAATCATTCACTTTTACAGTGTGACTAACCAGAGTTTAAGAACGGTTAATTCCATTTCACATCAATTACTTCATCTGAACTGACAGGTTGCTTTTTGAATGAATTTATGGTAATTCATTTATGACAGTGATTCACCTATTTTACATACGGTCTAAAGATCAGTGAGGTTGGGGAAGGAAATTGTGGGGAATTGTACTAAATATCACTTTATGTTGTTTCTTTTCTGGATCATGAAAAAACAATAAATTATCACCTCCAGGTGGGAAAAAAGATAACTACTACTTAATGGTTTTCTAAACATTGTTTTCATAAATTAGTACTATGATAAATATTTATATAAGGAAGTAAACATAAAATATTGAACAAGCATCTTACATCAGGCATTGTTGTATTTATGTTGCATATGATCTTAAAATCTGTGAGGTCATATCCATCTTAAATAAATTCGGATATATTTTATTCACAATAGCTAAGTGCAATGTTTTTATAAAAGATAAAAATATTTAAAAATCAAGTAGTATTTATTGTGCTTCGATTGTATATTTAGAAGAAACTGTATTTTCTAGGATTCAAATTACTCTCACTTGCGACTGGAGCTTCAAAAGAAGTAGTTTTAGGGGCACCTGGGTGGCTCAGTCAGTCAAGCACCTATCTTCAGCTCAGGTCATGATCTCATGGTTTGTGAATTCCAGCCCCACATTAGACCCCATGCTTACAGCTCAGAGCCTGGAGCTTGCTTGAGGTTCTGTGTCTCCCTCTCTCTGTCCCTCCTCCTACTTACACTCTGTTTTTCTCTGTCTCTCAAAAATGAATAAATGTTAAAAAAATTAAAGAATAGTTACAATAATTTCAATGTGATAATTGATCACTGGTATTTCATAAAAATTAGCATACTAACATTTTCTTATTAAAAATGTAAGTCTATATTTAAGACATTAGCAGTTCTTATTTTTATTTGTTCTTAGATTTTATTCATCCAAATTAAAAAAAAATCCTATTTATCTTTGGGTAGTGTCTCTTTCCTTCAAAACTAATCTCTCTTTAGTCTTACATGTACATTCTGCTTTCTACTTCTACCTTTAAATATCTTCTTTAAAAATTATATAACCCTAGTGGAGCTAACATATTATTTCCTAACCAAGTGCTCTTAAATTTGGCGTTTATGTGATAGAGTCATCATGTATAATCTTTTAAAATGTGTAATTATTTCAAGTTATTTTTGCCACTGGAGACTTAGTAACCAAATGTTCTCCATCCACCATTTCCGGTGCAGGCTTCTGGGAATGTGGTCACCAGATTGAACATATCCATAAAGTTCTTCTGAATCTTGTTTCAGCATACCTTACTCATTACATTTTGCCCTCATTAATCTTCACGTTAAATCCCATCTACCTGTTGCTATTTATGCTTCATTGCTGTTGCAAGGAAAGGGCAGTGGAAGTGGGTGACCTCCTGGGGGATTCCTTTCTGACCTTTTCTCTGAAGCTGATACTTAGAGTTCAAAGAAGACGGCTATGACAACAGAAGCAGCATGAAAATAGGGCTCCTTCTCCTTTATTTTTTGGAAAGTCCCAAAAATAGAGAATAAGGAGCTAGAACTCTAGAAATCAGTTTCTCAGGGGAAATTTATCATGGATAACAAATTAAAAATCCGAACTGTGTGAAGAGTATTTACCTAAGTCTATCATGATACACACAAAATATTCAGACATAAGATGCATTCTAAGATTGACTCCAATATTTTCTGATTTATTTTTAATTCAAGTATATAAGTATGTTAATAATGGTATTTGTGTCTTCATTTCACAGTTTTAATTACATTGTCATTTGCTTTTGATATGAGTCACATTATTATCATACAAAAATTACAGAATGAGTTTAAGTGACCTGCTTGATTGGTTAATGACTAGGTAATTGAGCATATATAACTTTAGGCTATGAAATTTGCATGTGATTGAGCCATATTATATTGGTTTTACAAATTATTTTTGTTATAAGTAATTTTGCAGAAAGCCCACTTGCATTTTACAAGTTTACCTGACATAATTAATGCCATGACAAGTTATTGATAGTTCTCAGCAAGAAGTGTAACAGTCTAATGTACAAAGAATTCAAATAATTTATATTGATTTTTTTATTTCTACATGAGTTAATATAACACTAAAAGAGTTCATTTTAAGAAAGAAAGTGATTCAGACACATAGGGAAAATATGTCCATTCTTGCATCTACACATCCTTCACATCCTCACATCCCACATTATGTTAGAAATAAATAAGCCTGTCTTAAAGACTGCATGGACCTCTCTCTAGCTGTTCCCATGGTGTTGGCTTTAAATAACATATAATTATGCAGGGTTTAGAAGGTTCTTTAACAATTATGTTATTTTTACCATATAAGAAAGTTAAATCTGCCCATAGCAATACCTAATAATGTAATGATCCATGGTATATAAGAATCATAGATGATGATCTATATGAAAAGTTTAATTTATTTTCTCATGATTATTGATTTAAGAAAACTTTGTCATTAATAGTGGTATGATTGCTTTAAAACATTTCTGTTGGGTATGCTTTGGGAAAACTCCTCTTTCCTTTTTTTCTTTTCTTTCTTTCCTTCCTTCCATCCTTCCTCCCCTTTTCCTTTCCCCTTCCTCTCCCTCCCTTTACTTTCCTTCCCCTCCTCCCTCCCCTCCCTTCCTCTTCCCTTCCTTTCCTCCCCTTCCTTTCTTCCTTCCATCTTATTGTATCGGAAAAAAAAAAAACCCACGTCACATGTAAACTATCCTCTTAAAATTTTTTTAAATATTCAGTACACCATTGCTAACTATAAGCAGAGTATTGTACAGGAGATCTCTTAAACTTTTTTATCCTGTATAACTTTATGCCCATTAATCAGCAGTTTTCCATCTCCCCTTACCTCCAGCCCCTGGCAACCACCATTCTACTCTATTTCTATCAAATGACTACATTATATGCCTTATATAAATGGAATCATGCAGGACTTGTCCTTCTATGACTTGCTTATTGTGTTAATGTTATCTTCTTTTGGTCCAGTAGTCAAGGAATGAAAGAGAAGATTTAAAAGCCTACTAAATATCTAAATCCTCAATTTAAAATATTTATCAATACAAAAATTTATTGCTATATAGAATTAGTGATATGGCTTAAACACTATGGAAGTTCTTAAAGTAGGTTTCTTGTGTCTGTTTTTTATGTTGAAAAATTTTCAAACAAATAGTACGGCTTCAAATCCCAAAAGAAGCTTTGAAAATTGCATTGACAAAGGATATTTACATTATGTATTTTTTGTTTTGTTTTATTTTATTTTACTGTATTATTTCCAATGTAGTTATATACAGTGCTATATTGGTTTCAATGTACCAATATAGTGATTCAACAATTCCATATATTACTCTATGATCATCAAAATAGGTGAAGAGATTAAGAGTACATTTATCTTGATGCACATGATTCTTCTTAACGCTACATTTTATTTTCTCAGCTGTTAAATGACTGGTAAATAAATGAACCGGTCTAAGTTCAATTACTTTATTTCTTTGTAAAAACTGAACCTTTTTACCTTCATTTTCATTTTGGACTTTTATGATGGCAGATTTATAAGAGACTCATTTGTATATGTTCTGCATGTGGGTTATTTAGATCACCATAAGGTACAAGCTTATAAAAGGAATATGTTCAATGTTGTGACAGCCATTCAATGTGGACTTTAAGAATCCTATACTATTAGACATGGAACATACTGATATACAATAATACACGGGTGATTCTTTACAAATATTATTGAGTATGTTTTATTTATGTGAAATAAATTTAGCAACGTGCAGTTAAAATTAAATTTCTCAGATCTCATTATATAATTAATTAAAATGTGTGAATTTGAATACTTTTAAGGTATCTAATAATGCCATGATAAATCTACTTTTATAGACATATTACAAAAACTTAAGTTTTGTGCAAAGGAGCCCAAACTACTTGCTATCCTTATTTTTTCAAAGAAAACTTATTTCACTTATATTTATATACAGTGAATAGAAGATTATATACAGAAATAGAAGAAAACAAAACCATGGACTTTTTATGTTATCTTATAAAATAAATTGTTAACAAACATTTAATTGATGATTTGTTTCAAAATTCTTTTGAAGAAACAATTTTTCTACTGATAAATTATTTTATTAATTCAATCATTGTATTAATGGACCATTTGTTTTTTGCAAAGCATTATCCGTAAGGGGATCACAGAATAACAATCAAGCCAATAGTTTTATTACGTTGTTTATTTAAATGGTAAAATTAATGTAATTGTTGTAATCTTAGCTTCATTGAAATGATTTAAATGTACGACAATTCACTGGGTATCATTCATCATCACTGTTTGTATATTTTAACATGTTGTTCACCATTATTATCAAATAAATATACAGTAGCCTGCCCTTATCCCAAGTCTTGTTTTCCAAGGTTTTAGTTACCCACAGTCAACTTATCAGTAGGCTGATGAAGTTCTGATATATTGTCAGGAGGTCAATAGTAGCCCAACAGCACATCACCTGAGTTATTCACCTAATTTCATCTCACAGGTAGGCATTTTATTCTCTCATATCATCACAAGAAGAAGAGTTAGTACAGAACAATAAGATATTTAGAGGGAGTCCACAGTCATATAACTATTATCATAGTATATTGTTATAATAATCATTCTATCATTATTATTAATACCTTAGTGTACCTAATTTATAGATTAAGCCTTTTGATAGGCATGTATGTATAGGAAAAATCATGATATATATATATATATATATACGGTTCAGTACTATCTGGGTTTCAGGCCTCCACTGGAGGTCATGGAACATATCCCAGTGGATAAGGGAAAACTTCTCTAATAGCATCACCTAACTATGCTATATAGAAGTTGTAATTAAAAAATATTTTATATCCTGAGTGAAATGATGCAAATAAATGGATTCTTAAGTAATAAAACTAATTGGATGGGAGAAAATGTAGAATGTGAGGAGAACCTAAGGCACAGTACTCATTTCCCAAACTGATGATAGAAGGGTATTATTGACCCTGTTGAGTTATGTAGCAAAAACCTGTGACGTCCTCTCTTCCCTCCCTTCTGAACTTAATGCCATATGAAAATGCTCATAATTTGGGGAAAAATCAAATAAATGATAAAAACAGATATAATAGACCAAATTGTTCTTTATCAAATATATACCTCTCCCCAACCCCCCACCCCGCCAAGATATTGTTTCAATGGCACATGCCTGTGATGTTGGTTTGGCCATAGGACTTGTGTGATGAGTGGGATTGTGAGTAGAATTGGAAATGTGTCATCTCACATTTTTGTTTCTGGTCTTCTCCAAGAGCCCTCAAAATGACAAGCATGGGAAGGACCTGAACTATCCTATTGTTTAGAGCAGAAATGCCCCATCCCCCCACCCCAAATTATGAGTAAGAAATAAACACTTAAGGTTTTCCACTCAAATTTTTCAGTGATTTCTTTTTAAAGAAAAATTGAGTAATGTAATAGGTTATACAATATTGCTTACTTCCTGGGGGTAGGGAGGAAGAAGAATGACATAAAAGGAACATGTGAGTAGGTGCAAAGTATTCTTGCTGTTATAGTTCTTAAGTTGGGTGATGTGTGCATAGGAATTCATTATGCCTGTAACTCACATAAAGCAGACTATTCGTTATAAAATTAAAAAAAATAGAAATGAAAAGAAAAAAGAGGCAAAGGGAATTTTAAAAGGAACACATCTATTCAGAGGAGCATATGGTTCTTATCTTTTCTCTTATTAATGTGATGTATCAAATTGGTTGATTTGAAAATATGGAACCACCTTTGCAACCCAGGAATAAATCCCACATGAATGTGGTGAATGATTCTTTTAATGTACCGTTGGATTCGATTTGCTAGTATTTTGTTGAGAATTTTTGCATCCACATTCATCAGGGATTCTGGTCTGTAGTTCTCTTTTTTAGTGGAGGCTTTGGTTTTGGAATCAAGGCAATGTTGGCTTCATAGAATGAGTTTGGAATTTTTCCTTCCATTTAGTTTTTTTGGAATAGTTTGAAAGGAATAGATATTAACTCTTCTTTAAATGTTTGGTAGAATTTCCCTGGGAAGCCATCTGGCCCTGGACTTTTTGTTGTTGGGAGATTTTTGATTACCAATTGAATTTCTTTGATGATTGCTGGTCTGTGCAAGTTTTCTATTTATTCTTGTTTCAGTTTGGCAGTTTATATGTTTATACGAATATCCATTTCTTCCAAATTGTCAAATTTGTTGCCATATATATATTTTTAACTTTATCTTATAATTGTTTGTATTTTTGTGGTGTTGGTTGTTATTTATTGTCTCTCATTTGTGATTCTATTCATTTGCATGTGATTTGGTAAATTTGGCTAGGGGGTTATCAATTTTATTATTCTTTTCAATGAACCAATTCCTGGTTTCATGAATTTCTTCTATTGTTTGTTGTTGTTTCTATATCATTTATTTATGCACTAAATCATTATTATTTTCCTTCTTCTATGGCTTTAGGCTTCATTTATTGTTCTTTTTCTAGCTCCTTTAATTGTAAGGTCAGGTTGCTTATCTGAGATTTTTTGCTCTTCTTGAAGTAGACCAGTATTACTATATACTTTCCTCTTATGACTATTTTCCCAAAGCTTTTGGACTGTGGTGTTTTCATGTTCATTTGTTTCCATGTTGCTTTTTTTAAAATTTCATCTTTAATTTCCTCTTTGACTCATTCATTCTTTAGTAGGATATTCCTTAACCTCCATATATTTGTGGTCTTTTCAAATTTTTTTCTTGTGGCTGATTTCAGGTTTCATAGCATTGTGGTAGGAGGCAGAGAAAAGGGAGCCTTCTTGCACTGTTGGTAGGAGTACAAACTGGTGCAGACACAGTATGGACATTCTTTAAAAAACTAAAAATAGAACTACCCTATGACTTAGGAATTGTACCACTAGGTGTTTATCCAAAGAACACAAAAATACTGATTTGAAGAGATATGTGCAACCTGATATTTATAGCAGTATTATCAACAATAGTCAAATTGAGAAAAAAGCTCAAATGTCCATTAACTGATGAATAGATAAAGATATGATATATGTGTGTGTGTGTGTGTGTGAGAGATAGTATGTATATATATATATATATATATATATATATAAAGATATATAAAAGATGTGATATTTTATGTGATTATATATATACATATATATGTGTATATATATATATATATATATATAACTCAGCCATTACAAAGAGTGAAATCTCCATTTGCAACAAGGTAGATGGAGCTAGAGAGTATTATGCTAAGCAAAATAAGTCAGGCAGAGAAAGACAAATGTCATATGATTTCATTCATATGGAGATTTTAAGAAACAAAACAGAGGAACTTAGAGAAAAAAAGAAAAAAGAGAGAGGTAAATCATAAAACAGAATAAACTGAGGGTTGATGGAGGGGAGGTGGGGCGGTCTGGGCGAAATGAGTAATGTGTGTTAAGGAGGGCACTTGTCCTGAGCACTGGGTATTGTATGTAAATGATGAATCCCTAAATCTACACCTGAAACTAAATTACACTGTATGTTAACTAAATGCAATTTTAATAAAAACTTGAAAATAAATAAATAAAAGGAACACAGTAAATCAGCATTATGCCTATGTATAAACATATGTATATACATATGTTATCCATTTTGCATTTAAAATTTATTCAGAACAGTTCAAAATCATTAGATATTAGAGTTCTCAACAGAACAAAATAAATTAACTTAACCAGTTTAAAAACCAATTAATTTTATTTCTCTACTGTTCAGACCCATAAAAGCAAAGTTTTAAATATGTGAATATATTTCTGAAATAAACTGTTTCGTGGTGTATCTCACACATGCTCTTCATATACATGTATATGTATATATAATTATATATCCATATAAATTATCTATGTATAATATATTAAATATATACATACACAGGTAATAGCTCTTCATGTGCATGTGTGTTCATATGGCATGATTTTACACACATGAATGAAATTGATATGCTTATAAATATACTCAAACTTTTTACCTTGAATAATTTCTCATTGGACGACAACAGAACTTTAGAAATCCTATACTATGAAATATATTATTCTAAAGGATCAAGAATAGCTATTGAATGGTGTGTTTGGCTCAGTCAGTTGAGCATCTGAGTTTTGATCTCATGGTCATGAATTCAGCCCCATACTGGCCTCCACACTGTACATGAAGCCTACTTAAAAAAAAAAAAAAAGAGTATCTGTATCTATTCAAATATTTAAAAATGCCAATTATCTTCAAGTGAGTTTTTAACTATTTTGATTATTAAGAATTTAAATAAGGTAACCACTGGTTAAATAATATTTAATTTAAAAACGACACTACAAACATATTTGATATATAAAAATTGGTACCTTATAATTGCTACCCATGAAATCATGCAATTAATGAAATGATAGAGACCAATAAAATCTGCTTAGACCTTATAAGTTTACATTGTGGGTTTCATACTGATATCACATAACTTATTACAGTAGAATGACATTACCTAATTTGTATTTATAGATTTTGATTCAGAAACTGAAGATACAATCTAGAATTATGTTTACCATTTTCACTCATGAAGTAAAGTACTTTCACCAAAGTTCTTTTTGTTTCCAACAAATATAAAACATTTTTTAATAATCTCTGAATACATATTTCCTGTACTGTCACTATCTCATTATTTTTCAAAGTTAGGTTGTTTATTTAGCATTTCCTGACACAACCATGATTTGATTTTGTTTTCCTTATTTCAGCATCTTGAGACAGGAAAAGGAGAAGTGAACTATTTATTATTAAGAAAAAACAAATCTCATTTATATTTGTGTCAACTGAAATAATTTTGGATATGAAATGTGAGGAAATTCATTAAATGATGTCACTTGGTAATTCTTTTTGCAATTATAAGTAACTTCCAGATGAATGAACTTAGTGCATTTGAAACAGACTCATTTTTAAATAAGCATATAAATATACTTTGATCTTTACTTCATAAATAATGTTCTCCTCAAAAGTTTCTGTAGACCTCAAATTCTATGATCACAAACAGATCAACATATGCATCATATTAACTTATTAATATATATATTTCCTTCAATCAAATTATAAGGAAAAAATGAGAAAAAGTCTTATATTATGAATAAAAACAATCATTGTGCTTCAATACTTAAATTTATATGAATGCTCTGTGGATTTCTAATAGATCTACCATAGTATAATTGAAGGTATGTTGATATATTATGTATAACCAATATTTACTATCCCATTCCACAATATGGAATTGAGAGGTAGCCACACACAACCCTGAAAATTCTTTTTTGCAATCTATTTGATCAATACATTCTTTTTAAAAAATATAATTTATTGCCAAATTAGCTAACATACAATGTATACAGTGTGCTCTTGACTTCGGGAGTAGAATCCCATGCTCATCCCAGCAAGTGCCCTCCTCAGTGCCCATACCCACTTTCCCCTCTGCGCCATGACCTCCCCCCTTATCAAACCTTGGTTTGTTCTCTGTATTTAACAGTGTCTTCTGGTTTGCCTCTCTCTCTATTTGATACTATGTATTCCCCTTCCCTTCCCCTGTGCTCTTCTGTTAATTTTCTCAAGTTCCACATATGAGTGAAAATATATGTCTTTCTCTGACTTATTTTATTTAGCATAATACCCTCCAGTTTCATCCACATTGTTGTGAATAGCAAGATTTCATTCTTTCTCATTGCCAAGTAGTGGTCCATTGTATCTATATACCACATCTTCTTTATCCATTCATCGGTTGATGGGCATTTGGACTCTTTCTATGATTTGGCTATTGTTGATAGTGCTGCTATAAAACACTGGGATACTTTTCCCAGTGTGGAGCGTGTTAAATATCTGTACATTTCTCCTATACCTATACTCCTGATCTTCAGTACTGATTGGTGGTGAACATCTATTTTATTTTTGGTTGTTACAGTGAGGATCTATGAAGCCACCAAATCTAATCTTGCCTGATGCTCAAGTGATAGATAATCCAAGTGCTAGTTATCTTATTGAAGGCAGAAGTTTAACATTGTTGAAATAGCCAGTATATAAGTGAAGGAATTACAGTGTTTAGGCTTTATCAACATTATGTATTCTAGCTTTATTTTCTCTGTATGTCACCAAGCTACTGTCTACATTCTGCTTCTAAGTGATGTGCAAGTTACATTTCGAGATGAATCATATGTGACCATCTCTGAGTTGTGAATGTAATTATACACTGCAGGATAATAAGTGTACAATTCAAGTATTATATATTAATCATATAGCAACGAGGCTTTTGGAGTTATTCCTAAATTCTTCTTTCTTTTTTTCTAAATTCTTCTTTCTATAAATCCTTGTGTTTTATAGTTTAAAAAATGTGTTGGGAATTATGATAAATATGATTCAGATTATCATACTTGCTTATAGTGTTATAGTATTCAATGAAATAAAACATTTAATATTGATGGGAAATAGTAATAGGTAATTATTTTTTAGGAGAAGCATTAATCATTCATGACACCAGAATATCTTATAATTACTTTTGGAAGGACCCACTTCCCATTTTGTCTATGGTGTAATATTCTGGCCCCATACCATCCGGCACAGTTTAACTATGAGCATTAGACTGTAAAATTATCATAAATCATGGGATATATATATATATATATATATATATATATATATATATATAAAATGTCAAGGATATGGTTATTCACATGGAAAATAATCATTGTGGTTAGCTATTTTGTCACAGTTGTTTCATATTTGTATTTATTGAGTAAACATTTATGCCAAAGACATCATTGTTTAGAAAATAACCTTGCTTATAACTATTAGCTATTTTTTAAATGTTAATGTTTATTTATTTTTGAGAGCAAAAGAAAGGCAGACTGCAAGTGGGGGAGGGGCAGAGAGAGAAGAAGACATAGAGTCAGAAGCAGGCTCAGAGCTCTGTGCTGTTCACCACAGAGCTGAACGCAGCCTTGAACTCACAAACTATGAGATCATTACCTGAGCCAAAGGTGGTCTACACTACTAAGCTACCCAGGTGTCCAAACTGGTAGCTATTTTATGAGATAGAAATTATTTCATGTTTAGGAGGACACTTGAATACCATGCATATTTACCTGATCCAATCCAATCCAAAAAACCTATGCCGTGCGTCCATCAACTGTGAAGGACATTTCTTGTTACCTCGATTTAGATTTTGATTGTTTTGCTGGAGTAGTAGATACACTGAAGTTCTCTCTGAAATTAGAGCTGGACTCTTCCCTGCAGGTATATACCTTTGTTCCAAAATGCAAAGATCTGGAAACAACAGCCCTGCTTCTCAGAAAGTTTGCACATAAGAACAAACCCAGTATTAGAGAACTGTTGCCGCTGTCCACAACACAAACTATCTTCAAGGTTCTTTCTTTCCCTCAATTCTCCTCTGTCATTAGTGAGTTGAGTAATGACGACTGTGTCCTTGGTGATTGCTTTGTTTTCTTAGACCATTTTCCAGCAGTGCAGTTTTAAGGACACAGAATTTCTTTAAGGGTGTAACTGCCGCAAGCTGTTTTTGCAGGATAGGGAGGACAGGTAATACACATCTCCACATATATGGTAGGCTTTTGGAATATTTGCTCCCAATCCCAAATGCAAGTAACCATCGCCAAAGAATTTATATAGACAAATTGTTTGAGATTAAGGATTTTTTAAACTTCCTAATCCCTATTTATTTTCCATCTGCACTTCTTTGAAAATTGAGGCCTTCTAAAATAATAAGCTTAGATAGAAAATGAAAACCCTTCATATCATCTTTGCCAGCAGAGTTGTATTTCATGCTCTGGTACTACTAAAGCTGCAGCATTGTTGTCTGTCTGTCTATCTACCTATCTATCTGTACTAGGACAAATAGTACTCACAAAAATTCATGTCCACACAGACCTTCAGAATGTAAACTTATTTGGAAACAGGGATTTTGCAGATATAAATATTTAAGATCATATTAGTTAGGTTGGGCCCTAAATGTGATGACTGGCATCCTTATAAAAAGGCTATGTGAAGACATAGACATTAAGGGGAAAAGGCTATGTGAAAACAGAAAGCTGATGCAACTATGAGCAAAGGAACGTCACAAGTCTCTGGCAGTACCAGAAGCTAGCAGAGAGACCATGGAGGACTCCCCTTACAGCCACTAGAAAGAATCAACCTTGTTGACACCCTAAGTTCAGAATTCTCGTCTCTAACCATGAGAGACTAAATTTCTGTTGTTTTAAGTTACCGAGTCTATAGTAATTTGTTATAGCAGCCCTAGGATATGTATTCTCTCTCTCTCTCTCTCCAAACTGATCTACTCGCACGCAAACACACTGCATCTTCTAGCACACAGATGTGTTTTTAAACTGCAGATCTACAAAATAAGGGATACCCATCTGTGGTTGGAGATGTGCTTCCGTTAGCTTGAGTCCTTAATCCTTTTGTAGGATGTTACTGAAAGCAGCAAGTAGGCATCACAAGGTAATCTGGTAAAGCCCTCTGCAATTCCACTTAATGCTACTACCTTGGTCAGCATGTAGTCCCCATCCATAGTACATAGTACAGCATGTAATAATTTACCGGAAGTGTTTTGCCAATGCAAAATGAAGTAAAGATAGCTAGCTTTTTAGGTTATGTTTCAGCATCTGGGTTGTTGTTTACATATACACAATTAACAAGGGTTGTGATTCCTCAATCTTGTCACTTTTCCATGTGATTGCATGCATAGCACAGCAAGCAGATAGTAGAAAGGGGGAAGGAAGAAGGAACACTCTTGCCCTTAATATGGATTCTTGAAAGAACTATAAACCTGACATAGTCTCATTCTGCAGATTTTAGTTAAATGGTCCAACCTAGCAGCAAAGAGGACTGCACAGTTTTGCCTTTTAGCTGGGGCTGTTGTTGACCTCAAAAAATAAATGAGCTTCTGTTACTAAGGAACACAGAAAGCATAGATACTGCACTAAGCAACTTGCGATCTTTGTGTCACCAATCATTTTGGTATTGTATGAAATAAAAAAAATAGTAAATGAATGGAAGCATGTAGTTTTCAAATATAGGTAGCAGAAAAAGAACAAGTTAAGTAAATGTCATTGAGCAGTAAAAAATAATGGAGCTGAGTCCACAAAATGAGGAGACTAACTCTAGGTTCATACTATCACTGACCTCCATGTTGCCAGCTCTCAGTCTTCATCTTGTCAACTGATACGGGTTAACATCACTGACACGTGTTCCTTGACCTTGTTTCTTCAAATGGGTCTGAAGCACATTCTTTCCTTTTTCCTCCTCTCATATTTTCAGTCTCTTTGCTGGATCTCCTTCCTCTCCCTGTGGCTGAAAAATCTCAAGGCTTGGTGCTCTGAGCTCTTCTCCAGTTAAAGCTGTCTTTACTTCTACCATGATCTGTACACTCTGTCTTTTTGCCACAGAGCAGTCAGATGACATTTTATATGTGAAGCCAGAAGAAATCATCCTTTATTTAAAATCTCAAATGGCTTCCAATCTCACTTATAATGAAATACAATTCTTACAACACTCAGCGAAGCTCTGCATGATCTGCCTTTAGTGAACTTTCTAGTCTTGTTTTCTTTATCTCTCCCTCACCCACAGTTCTTAGCCATATGAACCCTTGGTTCTTTCAAGAACATAAATTTCCACATCAGGACCTTTGGGCTCACTATTTGCTCTGCCTGAAATGTGCTTCCTCCAGAAAGTCAAAGACTGGTTCAGAGACTTAAGTTTCTCATTAAATGTCCCAGATCAGAGGACCCCTCCCTGAATATCATACCTCAAACAGCATCCATATACCACTTACTCCATTACGTTTTCAACATAATTATCACTCATGAAATAATAATTTCCATCTCAGCCCAGAATATGAGCAACACAGCAGGAAATATTTCTGTTCTGTTATCTGCAGAATCAGTGGTAACTACAGCATTTTCTGACATCTGTGGGTACACCATTGATATTTCCTGAATAACTAAGTGAATAAATAATTGAAGTCCAGACATAGAGAGAAGAATCTACAAAATTGACTACAAAGAAACAACTAAAAATAATAGGATGTATCTATCAGACAGAGCTCAGAGTGGAACAAAACAACATCCACTTTAACTTGTGTAGGCAGGACATGAATTTATGTAATGATATCAGGTAGCTTCCTGTATCTCCAGGAAGGCCAGAAGGTTGATCTCAGAGTCAGGTCAGGAATGATACAACACACTGTACTGGTTTTCTCCCGCAAACTCCCCTGTCACACTGGGAACAAATATCCCAGTGGACACTGCTTACATTAGGAATTGGATACTAGAATCTCTGTATTGTTGTTCTAGAAAGCCTTACATTAAGAATGGATTCCATGTGGTGCACACTTCCTCAAATTGCTACTGAATCTAAATCTCTGCATCTAATTTATGGACCCAGGTTACAAGTCTGCATCCATGTGCAAGAGAGACAGGAAAGTGAGATCTCTAGCATCTACCCTGGAAATGCAGGCTTTATAGGTGGGATATTGGCAGGATACAGGACAGACACTCAAATTGTGTTTAGAAACCCCTAGAAGGAAGAGCAACAAAAAGTTTGGGCATATCATAAGAAGGAGCTTGCCATCAAAGGCAAACATTAGGGGAAGCATTTCATTCTTTCAAACATTAAGTTGAATGCCTCCTAGCAAGAAAGACCTGGATTCTATACTATAGGAGCTGGCAATCTGGTGGGAAAGATAACAACTAAACAAAGAATTTTCCACAAGGAATAAATACACTGCCAAGATAATTACATGTGCAGTAGGATCAGCTAACCCAGTCTGCAAGGGCAGGGAAGACTTTTTAGAGAAAGTAATATTTATGCAGATCACTAAACAATAAATGCTTTTTTAGTTCCAAGCAAGGAAAAGGGTAAGGGAATGTAAGGAGAGGAAGGAGTGGGGAAAGTTAATATAAGTTTCAGGTACAACAAATAATCTGACTAAAACCTGTCAGTGAGAAAAAACATGGACATTTTGAGTAAACAATGAAACTTCATTTTGTCTGAAGGGATCCTTTGGGTTTCACAACTAAGACAGGCTTGATGACTTTTTCCAGAGCAGTGTTAGGGAATAATCAAGATGATATAATCTAATGTTTTGAGACCAACCAAATATTAACTAGTAACAAATATTAACTAGTAACTTATTATTTAAGAAGTTTGAATGATGAAAGAAAATACCATGAGGCACAGATTCAGACTGATTTTAAAGGATTTATATATATTAAGAGTAATTTATATAATTATATTATATAAATATATATTTATGTCTATAAATATAAGAGTAATTATATATAATTATATTATAAATATATAACTATAATTATATAATTTTCTTACATATTAAGAGTCCAAGCCCCACCTTGGGCTACGTGCTGACAGCTCAGAGCCTGAAGTCTGCTTTGGATTCTGTGTCCCCCTCTCTCTCTTGTCCCCGCTCCCACTCATGCTCTGTCTCTCTCTCTCTCAAAAATAAATAAACATTAAAAAAATTTATGAAAAACAGAAAAACAAGAAAATAACACAAGCAAAAAACCAAGACAAAACAAACAAACAAAAATAGCAACAAAGCAGAACTGCACTGTATCATGGACAGGAGACCGGTAGGCAAATAGGCACCCCAGTATACGCTCTCATGAAACACTTATAGTGGACCAGCCAGCTCTCCCTAAAGTATGATGCATTGCCTTCTTGTTATCTCTCAAGGGGGCTTTTTATTATCTTTCTGAGATATGTCCCATTATGGAATATTTGTAGTGGTTGAGACTGTACAGTGATTTATTGGTTGCCGTATGCCAGTACACCCTTTATTTCTCTTTCCTCTAATTTTCTTATCTAACAAGAAAACCTCACATATATCTCACTGATGCATCATGGCACATAAAATTATCTTTTCTAAGGTTGTATTTATGTTTTTTCACTCACTTTTATTTTTTCCAAATCAATGGCAAAAAGCAATAGATGAGGGTGAAATGGAGGATTATTTGTACCTTTAATCTGCTGGAATAGACAAAATTGCCTCCCAATAATGGTCATTTACAAAAAAATTTAATGTTTATTCATTTTTAGAGAAAGACAGAGAGAGAGAGAGACAGACAGAGACAGAGAGACAGAAGAGCAGAGAGAGGGAGATACAGAATCTGAAGCAGGCTCCAGGCTCTGAGCTGTCAGCACAGAGCCCGATATGGGAATTGAACTCACAGACTAAAAGATCATGACCTGAGCTAAAGTCAGATGTTTAACAAACAGAGCCATCCAGCTGCCCCAGTAATGGTCATCTCTAACCTGAGCTGTTTATTAATTGATTTTAAATCACCATTCTTGTGAGAATCTATGTTATGCCCTGTGTATGACAGTAGGAGACAAAGAAAAAGAAGATATTTAGTCTGTACTCAAGAACCATAGAAACTTAGGTGGAAAATTTATAACTTAAAAACAGAATTTTCTGTCAAAACCAGGAGAGAATTTAGGCATCTCATTGTTGTGACTACTTTTATTATCTCGATATTTAACCTATAATTCTCAATCAACAATACAATAAATTATAAGTAATTCACTTTATCAGCACTACTAGAATTTGGAGGCATTCTATTTTCTTAAATGACAATATCTAAGTTGAAAAATCAGTTTTTCTAAATATGATTATTCAGCCAATCTAGTTCAAGAACCATAATAACTTAAAAACTAGATAAATTATTAGAAAATATGTATTATTTAGATAATACATAATTACCGCCTTTAAAGAACAGGGAGTCATTTCCAGTAGACCTCTGTTTGTCATCTAAATGTCTTTTATGGTTTGAATGATATTGTTGACTATTCTTAACATTCATTTTTGAGTGTATGTGGTTAACAGAAAAAGAAGACAACGAAAGAATAGGTCTCTGGCCTTAAAAAACATTGCTTTTTATATCAATGCTGGTGAGACTTTAGGGCCTATTCCGCAGCCATCCCCAGCACTTGAGTGACCCAAAGGAAATGAGGTGCAACCCAGGGCATTTTGCAGCAACTACCTTTTTGGTAGACCACACTCTGTTTAGTAATCTAAACATAAGTAACTTCTTTTAGGGATTGTTTTTCCTCTTTCTTCTCATTAATTTCTATTTTATCTTGTCCTGAAATCCAAATATTTATTACTTTCCTCTTCCATAATTAGCTTTCAGTACAGTAATGGGAGCTGAGACATGACACTTTTCTCTCCTCATTAATGTTTCCCGTATTGCCACTATTCTGAGACTTCATCATGTCTCTGAAAGTATAAAAAAGAAAATTATTTCAGTCTGGCAGGCGGGGGAAAATACAGCTGAAAATATTATATGTTGGCTTTATTCAGTAGGTAGAAGAGGAGCTCAAAACTCAGAGGTTTATTCCTAATTTATAAATATGATTAGGCCAATGGAAACATTTTTTGTCTGTGTGTTTATTTTATTTTTTTGGTTTTGTATTTTTTTTTACAAGTAGCTATTTTAAACAATCTCAAAGATCACATCTGGCATGCCAGGATAGAGGCCTTTGAAATATTCATTTCACCACATGAACTTCCAACTATCATCTTTGAATGGAATACAGAATATGTCTTGAAGATGGAAAGAGCTTCTGAGCCACAATAAGTCATTGAATCCAAGGCTTTTTAAAAATCACTATCCACCAGTGTCAACTCCACTTTCTATCAAGTGCTTTCCTGGTGAGCAAACTCTAAAAAGAAAACAAAACAAACTAAAAGTCTTAAGACTGTGTTCTTTCTGTCTTCTTTATGAAACATCCAACAAAGATGGCTATAGAGCCCTTGGAAAGAAAATCCTGAGTCATTTCTAAATGTGTACCAGTGATTTAGAACATTGTTTTTCTAAAATATTTTCATCCAGTCTATCCAGTAAAATATCATGGAAGGGCATTCTTAAGAATTTGTCATAGTGACTGGTGAACAAAAAAAGAAGATGACTGTCAACAAATATCAACCACTGAAATCAGCATCAGATTTTACATTGAGAAATCTACTGTAATACTATAATCATAATGTACTATGCTCGTTTGGGGATGTTGGGTGACCAGTCATCAACACTGTAGTTTAATTGTTTTAGCCTTTTTCCCCTTTGATCACTGGCAAAAAAAAAAAATGTAGAAGCTCTGGGAATAAAAGAGGTCTGCTCTAGTAAGTGCATATGATAGTATACAAAAAGGGAGGGGAAAGCACAAAGAGTAATTTATGCACTTCTTGATCAACTTTATCCTTCATGACATTGGATTAATACATTAAAAGTACCTTCAAGGATGCTATGTAATTTTGCTCAGGAAAGCCAGTCGTGGGCAGGGAAGACCCCCCTCTATATTTGGCTACATGTTGGGCAATGCCAAGTGTAAATGCCAGGTGGAACAAACATGCTAGTTGACTAAAACGAACAATGTTCTTGCCGTTGTCCACTTGGCAAAGTGCTGTGTCATAGAATTTCTCAAGAACTCTGACACACATGTGAATGTGGTTAATGATGGGGGTGAGACTTGAAATGAAATTGCCCGTAGCATGCTTTAAATTCTTTAATAAAGTTAGATCATCTGCATTTTAAATCAGCATTTCATTATAATAAGTGATTTTAGTAGACATAGATTTGGAAAAATGGTCTCAGAGTTTGAACGTGAGGCTAACAGTGAAGATTCTCCAGAAGCTGAAGGAGTAATTAAAGAGCATGTGATTGTCTGCTCAGTGAACATCCATCGTCCCTGGGGCTTTGAGGAGGGAGGGAAGCGGGTGGGATCATAAACACCAAAGGGCTTCTTAAAAGTGCCCTGCAGATTCATCTTCTCTTTCCTTCTGATTGAGAAAAGCAAGAAGTCCTGACAAAATAACTTGGTTGGACATTTACACCTTTCCATCAATGTTTAAGAGCAACCAAAAAAAAAAAAGAAATCAAGCAAGTCTCACAAACTACGTGTTATATAGATCAACCTGTGTTCAAATTGAAATGTCTGTTTTCTGGGTTTTTACTATCCTTATTACAGTATTACAGTTATCTAAATTTTCACTGCACTCTAATTCCAGAGAGAGAGAGAGAGAGAGAGAGAGAGAGAGAGAGAGAGAGAGATTTTACATTTGAAAATATGAATTTTTAAATTTCAAAAGTGAAATTATATATATTACACACACATATATAATTTCACTATTTAGTGATGAAATGTGTTGTTTATGAATATGTATAATTTTATTTTTTCTTTGAGGAATTTATTTTGGGAGTGTCCAGTGACTCAGTTGATTGAGTGTCCAACTCTTGATTTTAGCCCAGGTCAGTATCTCATTGTTCATGAATTCAAGTCCTGCACCTGACTCATTGCTGAAAGCATGGAGTCTGCTTGAGATTCTCTTTCTCCCCCTCTCACTGTCCCTCCCCTGCCTGAGCTCTTTCTGTCTCTCTTGAAATAAATAAAATATATAAACTTAAAAGGAGAATTTATTTTGTTTATGATTTAAGTTTCATTTAGTATACAAAGTGAATCATGTATATTACTTTTTAAATTTTTAATGTATTTTTTGTTTTGAGAGAGACAGACAGACAGAGTGTGAGCAGGCGAGGGGCAGAGAGAGAGGGAGACACAGAATCAGAAGCAGACTCCAGGCTCTGAGCTGTCAGCACAGAGCCCAATGTGGGGCTCAAACCCACGGACTGTGAGATCATGACCTGAGCCGAAGTCAGATGTTTAACTGACTGAGCCACCCAGGTGCCCCTGAATCATGTACATTAATGATTTTAATTTGTTTTTATATTTTAAATATTACTTTGATATCAACCTTCTGATTACAACTATTCTTCACTTCCCATTTATTTTTGGATGTATGGAATGGCAGCATATTAGTAAGACATGTATAAATTTGGTATTTGTTGAAGAAAGTGAGGAACTTTTTTTATCAGTGTAGACAATTAAGGAAATTAACTAAGGGGCTTAGTTTTTTATTACATAGTTGTTACCATTTTAACTCATTATTTATATTTAGTATTTAAATAATATATCTACTTCCCTGATTCTTGAAGATTAGACTGTAATGCACTATCTGTGCTATAAATTTGTTTCCAATGTTAGAGACTCAGGTCTGTGTTGAGGAAATCTTTTCTTCTTCAGTCTTACACTACATTTCTTTTCTTTTTTTCTTCTTTTTAAACTATATTTCTTTTTTTCATTTTTTAAAAATTTATTTATTTTATTTATATTTATTTTATTTTTGAGAGATAGGGAGACAGAGCATGATGAGCAGGGGAGGAGCAGTGAGAGAGGGAGACACAGAATAACAATGTAGGCTCCAGGCTCTGAGCTGTCAGCACAGAGCATGATGTAGGGCTCGAACTCAGGTACTGTGAGATCATGACTGAGCCAAAGTCGGATGCTTAACTAACTGAGCTACCCAGAGGCCCTGAGTATATTTCTAATACTAGCTGTTAAATTAAGATTTATATTCCTCTTTTCACAGAGAGGAAAGAGTAAGATATTATACATACTGTGTAATAAATTCACTACTACCTGCTGAATATATGCTAATTGTAAGAAGAGTATGTTGTCAATTACTTTGTAAAATACAGAAGAGAAGTCTCAGTTAAGACTCATAAAAGTGATATTCCCAATGAATAAGGTTTAGGCTACACATACATTTCTAAGGTTATGATCAGAATGGAATATATGTTATTACTAAAAACATAATAAATAAAGTCTAGATCCTAGCTTGCCATGAAATGTTTTAAACACATTTATATAACTTAAAGTGTATACACTCATTAACATTTTATTAAAACTGTACGAATAATTATAGGTAACAGTGTGTTTCAAGTGCTTTACCTATATTTTCTTGTAAAATTTTTGCCCAAATCCTACAAAGTGATTATTTTAAATTACATGTTTTAAATGAGGAAACTGAATTTTATAGAGTGTAAGTGTAGAAAAGGTAGAAAATTATGGGCATAGTATATACTCAGATTCTTCTTATATCAAAGAGATGTTTTGATCCTTAGGGTTCATGTAAAGATGAGACTGAATCACACAAAGGGATGAGCACGGGTCTATCCTTAACAGACCAAATGGATGTACTTGGTACAAGTCAAGGATGCTAGAGTCTGACACCTTTCACAAGTGTATCCACAGTGACAGGGACACCAGGCACGAAGCAACAAGGCTTACGTTACATAGAAACATCCATCCTGGCTCACATCATCTCTGCCTTTTGGATTTTAGAAGTTTGATCTTAAATCCACAAACTATGCAAATAAATATGTACATTTTGCAAGCATTATTACAATTGTAAGAGACAAAATTAGAAGCCTATTAATTACTCTCAAAATCTCTGTGGTAATACCAATATTTTAATGGACAAAAATTAGTGATGATAGTCTCACTGATATCTGTCCTTTCAATAAATATTTGATTTGTCATGTGAGAATATAGATTTTCCAGTTGTGAATCAGTAAACATGAATTTCAATTTAAATATAAATAAAAAATAAATGCTATCTCTACAAAAAAAAAGAGTTCAGGTTCTGCACAGTTTCAATAACATGATTCAGAAAAATAAATTTAGTTAACAGGACAAATCGGTAGACCTAGCATGGTGATGCCAGCATGTCTAGAGATGATGACCGTACATTCCACTGAAAGAACAGAGGGTAGCACCAATAGGGAGAACAGGAGTTGAGAATTCATCAGAAATAAAGATTTATTGCTTCTCAGGAGGTTTCAAAGGCAGGATAAAGATGGCGACTACCATTGTCCCAGAGCCATTAATAAATCAAAGCCATCACTAATCTACCAACTGTTAGCTGTATGTGCTATGGTAATAATAGAAAATGAGCTGGCTAAGCACTTGTCTTAGGTCAGTGTCCAATTTTTTTTCTCTTTTTGAGAGAGAGAGCGAGTAGAAGAGGGGCAGAGGGATAGGGAGAGAGAATCTTAAGCTGACCCAGGGTTCAATGCTGGGATCATGACCTGAACCAAAATCAAGAGTTGGAGGCTCACCATCTGAGCCACCCAGATGCCCCCTAAACTCATTCTTAGAATAAGCAACATCAAATAAAGCAAGAGAAAAGCAATATGTTAAGAAGAAATTATCGGTTTCTACTTGCACTACTTTGGGTTCTGCAGAGCAGTAAAACCAATAGCATAGATATAAATTATGGTATGATAATATTAATATTAATATAGTCTATGATAAATTTTATTAGTAGTATTAATTGGAGTATATGTGCATATGTATGTATACATATTTGAAAAGATTGATTAAGGAATTATCTCACATGATTACACAGGCCGAACAGTTCCAAGATCTGCTGAGAAGCAGAGATCAGGAGTACTGATGGTGTAGTTCCAGTCTGAGAACAAGAAAGCCCACAGTGCAGTCCTAGTCTGAAGGCCAATTGGCTTGAAACTCAGGTAGAGCTGTTTCAGGTCAAGTCCTGAGACAGGAAGAAAACAATGTCCTAGACAGAAGACAGGCAGGACACATTCCCTTTTGCTCACAACTTTTTTATTTTACTCAGTCTTCCATTGATAGGATAGGACCACCCACATTTGCTTTACTCAGTCTATCAATTCATATCTTATTCACATACAGAAACATTACCGCAGACATACCCAGAATAATGTCTGACCAGATGTCTGGATACCCCATAGCCCAGTCAAGCTGACACTTAAATTAACCACCACACTATTGCATCACCATCAAAGCTTCATGCTAGAAATTTGGATTCTTCTTTAAATTTCACACTTCTCTAATTAATGTCAAATGCATCATATTCAACCTCTACAGTAATTATTGAACAGGACTACTTATTTGCATTCTTACTGTTTCATTCCTATTTATAGTCCCTGTAATCTCCTGCTTCAGCTTTGCAAAAACATCTGTGTTTAAAAGATTTTTCATAAAACCCTTCATTGCTACTAAAGTACTTTAGAAAATATATCACTGGAAAACGTTTACAAATGTGTACAGACAAATTAATTGCACTATTGTTTGTAGAAACTCTGTAAAGCAGTCTAAGTTCCCATTGGTGGTGGATGGGTTGTGTACATTCTGATACATTTATACAGTGAAATAAAATCACTCATTAGGAGAAAAACTGGCAGACAAACATGGAAATACCATCTAAGTAAAACAAAACAAAACAAAACAAAACAAAGTAACAAGAACAAGAGCTCATTGCAAAATAGAATTATAGAAGCATTGGGGTTGGTATAAAATGAAATGCATTGTGTTATACATCAATATGTAATATGTATAAGCAAAGTCTTGGCATGTTCCTCAACTCAATTTTTCAAACTCTTCTCTTATCTGGAATGTGCATTACATTCCAGTAATTAATGAAATTCTCATTCTTCATTCCTTGAATATGACCTTTATTTAAAAGTAATGGATTTTGCCTGCCTTGGCTACACGGTTTCATTATATTTCCACCCCAATTCTGCCTTTTGAAACCCTACGAGGGGCACCTGGGTGGCTCAGTCGGTTAAGTGTCAGACTTCGACTCATGTCAGGATCTCACAGTTTGTGGGTTCAATTCTCGCATCGGGCTCTGTGCTGACAGCTTGGAACCTAGAGCTTGCTTCAATTCTGTGTCTGCCTTTCTCTCTGCTCCTCCCCCACTCATGCTCTGTCTCCCCTTGTCTCTCAAAAATAAATATTTTTTAAAAATAAAAAAAAGAAACCCTACATATTTTTCAATGGAAAACTAATAGGTGGCCTCTTTGAGGAAGCTTTTCATAATTCCTATAACAGTATTTCTCCAACTTGGAACTATTTTTTATTACTTTTTTTCTTTATGTTTATTTATTCCTGAGAAAGAGGGAGAGAGAGAGCGTGAGTAGGGTAGGGACAGAGAGAGAGAGAGAGGGAGACACAGAATCTTAAACAGGCACCAGGACTCTGAGCTGTCAGCACAGAGCCCGATTTGGGGCTTGTAGCCACAAACTGTGAGATGATGACTTGAGCCGAAGTCGGATGCTTAACTAACTTTAGAGCCACCTAGGCAACCCTGGAACTATATCTTTATTTCCAGCCAAGTAATTCTTTGTTGTGAGAGCTATCTTAAGCATTGAGGATGCTTTCCAGCATTCCTGTCTACTACCCTCATTATGCAATAGCACTCCCCTCTCCCCCACAGTTGTGGAAACCAAAAATATCTTCAGATATTACCAAATGTTCATTATGTAGGAAGGGTGTTTGTGTACAAAATTGCCCCTGGCTGGGAACCGCTGCTTGAGTATAGAATTTCTCTCTCCTTTCACGCTGATGGTGCTTTATTTGTATTTCTCTCTTGTTATGTATTACATTCAGGCCACATTTTAGTTAGTAGTGCATTTAATAGTCTCTCCTGTTTCATGTGAGGAACTTTGCTTAATGCATTTTAGTTATACAGTTTTGTATAAATACTATTTTCATAGTAGATACATTGTTTCCTATATATAATTGTATCCCAATGCCTAGCTGCTTCTTACGTTTAAAGATAAATTCAGACTCATCAATAATAATAATACAATTTGTTGTTGTCACAATTGAGTTATCTCTCAGTAGATGTGGGTGTGTAATATCAGGGTTCTAGAGGCTGCTAGGTGTTGTCTCCTGCCTGTATCTTTAATAAATGACCACTAGATTTTGTGTTAAAAATGGCTCTTTGTTAGAATGTAGCTGATTAAAACAAAGATTAGCATGTCTTCTAACTTGATTAATAATTCTGTATAACAAATGCACTTCGTTTTAAAACACCTGAGATGTGTATTAGATTAAAGATTAAGTCTCAGGTTCAAGGTGGAATTCAAAGTAGGTTCTTTCTATATCTAGCTCTATGTCTAAGAATATGTAATGAATTCTAGGAGCAAGATTAAGTCATTAAAGCAGAAAACATGTTTTATTTACTTCATGTTTGATCTTTAAGGCTGCTTAATCAAGCTTTTTTTTTTTTTTTGGATCTGATGTTGAAGTTGGATCTCCTTGGCAGAAAACTTTTCATTGGATATATAAGATTTTGTCTTCTGACCATAAAACAACAAACTGCACACTAAAATAGACTCTTACAACTTATTTATAACTCCCTCATTCTGTTAATATTGAGAGTCATGGTTTTCCCACTATTGTCTGCCTATTTTCATAGAGGAAAAACAAATAATAAATTAGAATGTGGTGGAGATTTTAGGGCAAACCCACTGACAGCAGAGAAAGCAACCATTTATAGTTGACAGGGTGACATTGAGGAAGGAGGTAGGAGTTACATCTCACTATATTTAGTAGGACAATAATATGTTGATCACATTGAGTCATCAGTCGAAAAAAAAATTCATATATGTTCACTATTTCCTACGTAAGCAGGCAGAAAAATCTTCCGTGCTGTAGAAATAATTCTATCATATGTTAGATATTTTTAAAAAGTGCTTGAAAATGTATTTTCAGATCATTTTAAATATTTGAAAAACCCCATCCATATCTATGCCCTCATTTCAGAGTGCTAATCATAAGATAATAAAAGTAATACAGAAGTGCCTAGACAGACTATGTTTGGCTGAGACGTCAGCCTCCTTTGGTGAAACAACACCATGGGGATGGGTGGAATTGAATTGGAGGGTGATGGAGAAAGCACTAGTAATGGCATCATCATCTGCAGTGCAGCAGGTGGTCCATTTCTTAAAAACCCAGTGCCCAAGTGTCCACAATAATACTTCATGTCTGAAAGTTTGCTTTGGTGTCTCCTCAATGCACTCCTTTTTGTCTAGTGTACCTTTTATTTATTTATTTATTTGTTTACCTTAGGTTACCATACATCAGCTATTTTGCCAAATATATTTAACTTTCTAAAATTAGGTTCATGATGGCCTACTAGGAATTTTGTTTAAGTGGTTTTCTGTATCTGGACTCGTCCCAAACATGTGCTAATATGCCCTATAGAAAATAATTGTGACTACCAGAACCATCTGCTGTGCTCATGCAAATCTCCAAAAATATGGCTAGATATCTGTAAGACATTTCCTCCTCTTGACAGATCTATTTCTGTTAATGTCACAATTCCCCCGTGCCATCCAAGTTTTGTGTCACCCTTGATCCTTTCTTTCAATCAAATTCTTTCTTGATTATTAATTACATCCTATATTCTAAGAGCTCTCCTTTTTATTTTTCTCCAAACTATTCTGATTTAGAATTTACTTTTGAGACTCTCTTTAATGAATTCATAAGAGCTTGAATTGACTACTGAATGACTTTGTAACTCTATACTTCATATTTCTCTCCAAATATATTCATATAATCTAGGCTAATAGCTCTAAAACAATGGAGTCTAACTTTCCACAAAATAAAATCAAAATGAAGAAATCTGACGTTCAAATCTTTTTTCAGACCATCACCTTATCAAGTTTTCTGTTGATGGAAATCACGAGACTGACAACCTGAGCCTGATTTTAACCTAAAAATTTTATACATTATGTCTTTGCCCAATTTATTCACTCTTGTGTATTTTTCTGAAATAAAGAGTTAAGCATTTTCTTATGTGTTTTTGCAAGTTTTGAATAAAATTATACTCACAACTCATGATGTATATCCTAAGGCAATAACACACATCTAATTTAAAATAATAGTAGAAATAGGAAGAAGAGAAATCACTTTTTCCAGTATTATTTTCTAGTTTTACCTTACATATTGTTCAATATTCAGAGAAATACAGTTGTGATATCTAGTCATTTTTTATATTCTGTTATTTTGACCACTCATTGATAATTTTCTGTGTCCATGCAGAGAGTGACCCATCTTACATTTTCTTGCTCTAAAATCCCACACCTAAAGTGATCACTTTTTCTCTGAACACCTAGAACTTAATTTCTGGTGCTAAAAGATGTTCCAGGCTCATCTTGCATTTTTCATGCTTAAGGCCTACAATTAGCCATTTCTGTAATACTCTTGTTCCTTTTATCAGAAGATTATATTTAGAAACCAAGTCTGGCCACTTAGTATGTTTAATACTCCTGATGTGTCATTGTTTCTAGGCCTCCCAGAGACACACCTAGGTAATATTGTGTATCTACAAACACATTTATATTTCTATAGCTATATTACTTCTATATCTATCCAACTGTATGTATATGAAGTGAAATGAGTTATATTTTTTAAAAAGTGCATACAATAGAATGCACTTACTATGAGCCAGATTTTGGTCTGTTAATACATACTTTATCTATTTTATTCCTCACAGCAACTGTGTCAGGTGGATGCTATTTTATCCCCATGTCACAGACAAAGAACACTGAGGTTGCAAAGATTAAATTACAGTTACAATATAATAGTAGTCTCTGCCAGTTAAATGTAATAGCTTGCCAGTTGGACTCAAGTTGCTGAGGGGCACACTTACTTGCCTGAAAGAAAGGGAAAAATTGAATTTAAAAAAATAACAAATTATTTCTGGACTTTGGTGATTGCATTTAACCAGAGTGTGAGGAGCCTTACTTGTTGGCCAAATCCTCTTGACTGACAAATACTACATGGAATACTGTGCCAAAAAATGACAAGGTCATGGCTGTGATCTTGGCAGAATACTGTGATCAATTAATAATGTCTGCACAGGATACCCGAGGGGCAACTGGCAGTATGCTATATTTAGAAACTCTATTATGGTCTATTTTCTGTATTCCCTGCTTTCAGTTAATCATGTCATTCCCACAACATAAAATCTGGTACACTGAACTATTTTTTTTTAACTCTCTTATCTGCTTTACCAAACTGTAAATGTTATGAAAAAGTAGTTCTGTCCATCTCATTCATTATTTTGCATCCAGACTGAATAGTACAAATGCATACTACATACCTGAATTACAAATTGTGAAATTTGGGTGAGTAAAATGTATAGCTCACTTTGAAACCACTTGTGACTAGACAGCAGCTTACTATGTAAATAATACATATAACCAACTTGAAATCATTGAGACTTACTACGATGTTCTCAGAGGTCATCTGTGAAGCACTAGCATTCTAGTAATTATACTGAGATGCAAAATGACAGGGGCAAGCTTCCAATATCTGATCTTTCAACATCAGCTGTAGCAACAGTCCTATATCACCTCATTATTACTGCAACATTATAAAGTCAATGGCTTGTAAAGTATATGATGTGATGAATATTCATGTTGCACAGATTGTAATGGAATTGATTCTAGAACTCCACCTCCTTCCTAATTCATTCCTGTCATGTACTGATCTCTCTGAAATAGGTATTTCACCTTATATTAGTTTATTCTTAAATGCACACGAATGGAGATGAAGGCTGTAACCTTAGCAGAGATGAGGTATGGTTTCAAGATATTAGGACAGAATGTTCTGTGTCAATTGTGGATTCTTACCTTGTTTTAGGAGTGTGCCCTTCTTTGTGAGAGATCGCAGAAACGACTTTCATCACACCTAATGCAGCCATCTATTACACAAAGTAACTGGTGGCAGAGAAAATATAGATTATATTTCTGTACTTGAAATCAACACATAAAACCACAACCAGTGGTATTTGGATTTTTTTCTATATGTTATATCATTAAGATTAGGATGAATGGATGAATTTATTTCTTTATGCAGAAACTTAAGATCATAATTTTTGTTTTGTCCCAATAGGACAATCAGAAACTGTTAAGAATATATTTATTTTTTTCTGATACAATGCTAAAAGACAAGGCTATCCACCGCTCTTGAGAATAAACAAAAGAAATTTGTACCTTAGAATTTATTTCATCTCAGTGGTTTTACAATTTATATTCCATTAAGACATAAAAATGTTGGGGCATGCCTGGGTGGGTCAGTCAGTTAAGCTTCTGATTCTTGAGTTCCACTCAGATCATGATCTCACGGGTCATAAATTCGAGCCCCACATGAGGCTCTGCACAGACAGTACAGCCTGCTTCGGATTCTCTATCTCCCTTTTCTCTGCTCCTCTGTTGCCCACACTAGCGCTTTCTGTCTCCCAAAAATAAACTTTTTTAAGCTTAGTTTTTTTAATTATGTGGAGAATTATAGTTAAGCTAAATATTAGATGAATTGGGGGAATATAATACCTCTAAAGTATTCTTCTCTTAAAATTTTTAAAAGATTTACTGTATTTAATTTTTTAAGGTAATAAAGCACTTTATTGCCCAGAGAAGGTAGATATTCATGACCCAGCAATAGCACTGCCTGGGATTTACCCAAGGGATACAGAAATGCTGATGCATAAGGGCACATGTACCCCAATGTTCATAGCAGCAATGTCAACAATAGCCATAACATGGAACAAGCCTAAATGTCCATCACCTGATGAGTGGATCAAGAAGATGTGGTATATATACACAATGGAGTACTACATGGCAATGAGAAAGAATGAAATCTGGCCATTTGTAGGAAAGTGGATCGACCTAGAGGGTGTCATGCTAAGCGAAATAAGTCAGGCAGAGAAGGACAGATACCATATGTTGTCACTCATAGGTCTAACAGGAGAAATCTAACAGGAGACCATGGGAAGGGGAAAGACGGGGAAAAGAGTTGGGGAGAGGGAGGGAGGCAAATCATGAGAGACTTTTGAATACTGAGAACAAACTGAGGGCTGAAGAGGTGACGAGGGACGGGGGAAGGGGAAGGGGCATTATGGTCATGGAGAGGGGTCCTTGTGGGGAAGAGCACTGGGTGTTATATGGAAACCAACTTGGTAATAAACTATTCATAAAATAAGTAAACAAATTAATTAATTAATACAAGAATATTCAGGAGTGCCTGGGAGGCTCAGTGAGTTGAGCATCCAAGTCAAGAATTAGGCTCGTGTCACAGTTTGTGAGCTCCAGCTTTGTATCGGGCTCTATGATGAAAGTGCAGGGCCTGCTTGGGATTCTCTCTCCCTCCCTCTCTGCCCCTTCCTTGCTCACTCTCTCTCTCTCTCTCTCAAAATACAGAAATAAAATTTTAAAAAGTATACACAACAAAATCATTTTTAATTGCCAAAAAGGAGTGAAATGAAGATGTTGGTTTAAGCAGAGAATTTAGGAGACACAAAATTTATTTTTGTTATTGGGATGATACAATCTAGTAGCATTGATTTCATTAAGAGTAAAAAAATGCATTATTGATCTGTGCATGTCCCCTCCTGAAGCATTAAAAAAGGGAGATTAAAGATAACACATGTCCCCTGATATGACATTGTTACTTAGTCAATTATATGGCAACTTAAAACACAAAAAGATGAGGCATAATGGATATCTAGAAATAGGCAATTATTGCAAAACTCTTAGGATTTTTAAAGCTCCTCAGATTTTAGTGTAACTTTCTTTTAGAATCAGCTATAAAGAGTCTTTTTATAAAATATGTGCTGGAAAATTCACTGTGGTGATTTACTATTGAGAATCTCTTTAGTTTCATTTTTGTGAGCCTGGAGGTCAACATTTGGTTTCAGGAGTTCCTCGTCATTCTTCTTATTATCATTTTTTATAGCCAGTAGCAGCAAGGAAGGCATATTCTTTCTCAGCTTGTAAATGTCAAATGGGTTGCTGTTGGAATGCATATTTTCAGCCATAAATTAAAATATAGGAGTGGTTATAAAGTGTTTCAATTAGAAGATATTTATCTTATTTCCATCTGGAACCAGCAGGACATTCTTGTAAACATTTTTTTACAGCATCTATTATGTTGTGTAACTGATACAGTGCCTAATAGTTTGTTGTTGGTTAAGATTATTGTCTTGTTTTATAATACAACAGTGTCACTGTGTATCCAGAAGATCATGACACTATCCTTTCTTTTTCTCTGCTGAAGTGATAACCCAGGTAATTTCAAAATAGCATTTTTTTGACAGAAAAATTGTCAGTAAAAGGAAACAAAAGCAGGTTTGCAATTACCTTCGAAAGTACTTTGAGCCATCTACAAAACCTCACGCAAATAACCATAGTCTATGTTTGGACTCAGATAGCCTGTGTTTAAAACAAGCAGCCCCCAGAATATAAAACACTAACATATAATAGCACACTTTCACCCTACACCCATTACTATTTTTTCCATAATATTTTATTGTCAAATTGTTTTCCATACAACACCCAGTGCTCTTCCCCTTAAGTGCCCTCCACCATCACCACCACCTCTCTTCCCCCC